>NW_027397112.1:10876916-10894862 GCF_003265705.2 Callorhinus ursinus
TCCCTCCCACCCCCCACCACTCCAGTAACACTCAGTTTGTTTCCTGAGATTAAGAATTCCTCATATCAGTGAGGTCATGTGATACATGTCTTTCTCTGATTGACTTATTTCACTCAGCATAACACCCTCCAGTTCCATCCACATCGTTGCAAATGGCAAGATCTCATTCCTTTGGATGGCTGCATAATATTCCATTGTGTATATATACCACATCTTCTTTATCCATTCATCTGTCGATGGGCATCTTGGCTCTTTCCACAGTTTGGCTATTGTGGACATTGCTGCTATAAACATTGGGGTACACGTACCCCTTCGGGTCCCTACATTTGTATCTTTGGGGTAAATACCCAGTAGTGCAATTGCTGGATCGAACGGTAGCTCTAATTTCAACTGTTTGAGGAACCTCCATACTGTTTTCCAGAGCGGTTGCACCAGCTTGCATTCCCACCAACAGTGTAGGAGGGTTCCCCTTTCTCCACATCCCCGCCAACATCTGTTGTTCCCTGACTTGTTAATTTTAGCCATTCTGACGGGTGTGAGGTGGTATCTCATTGAGGTTTTGATTTGGATTTCCCTGATGCCGAGTGATGTTGAGCACTTTTTCATGTGCCTGTTGGCCATTTGGATGTCTTCTTTGGAGAAATGTCTGTTCATGTCTTCTGCCCATTTCTTCATTGGATTATTTGTTCTTTGGGTGTTGAGTTTGATAAGTTCTTTATAGATTTTGGATACTAGCCCTTTATCTGATATGTCATTTGCAAATATTTTCTCCCATTCTGTCGGTTGTCTTTTGGTTTTGTGGACTGTTTCTTTTGCTGTGCAAAAGCTTTTTATCTTGATGAAATCCCAATAGTTCATTTTTGCCCGGGCTTCCCGTGCCTTTGGCGATGTTTCTAGGAAGAAGTTGCTGCGGCTAAGGTCGAAAAGGTTGCTACCTGTGTTCTCCTTTAGGATTTTGATGGACTCCTGTCTCACGTTTAGGTCTTTCAACCATTTGGAGTCTATTTTTGTGTGTGGTGTAAGGAAATGGTCCAGTTTCATTCTTCTGCATGTGGCTGTCCAATTTTCCCAACACCATTTGTTGAAGAGACTGTCTTTTTATAGCTCATTTCTTTTTAGTGCTGAATTGTATTCCATTGTCTGGATGCACCACAGCTTATTTATCCATTCACCTACTAGAGGGCATCTTGGTTGCTTCCAAGTTTGGGCAATTATGAATTATGAATAAAGCTCTTATGAACATCTGTGTACAGGTTTTACTGTGGGCATAAGTTTTCAACTATTTGGTTAAGTACCACGGAGTGCAATTGCTATATCATATAGAAAGGAGTATTGTAAGAAACTGTCTTCCAAAATGGCTGTGCCATATTGCATTTCCACTAACAACAAATGAGAGTTCCTGTGCTCCATATCCTCATCAGCATTTGCTGTTGTCAGTCTTAGGGATTTGGGCCATTTTAATAGGTGTGTAGTGGTATCTTGTTGCTTTAATTTGCATTTCCCTGATGACATATGATGTAGGGCATCTTTTCATATGCTTATTTGCCATCTGTATATCCTGTTTGGTGAAGTGTCTCTTAAGGTCTTTGGCCCATTTTTAAATTGGGTTATTTTTTTATTTTTGAGTTTTAAGAGTTCTTGCTATATTTTGGTTCTTCATCACATGTCTTTTGCAAATATTTTCTCCCAGTCTGTGGCTTGTCTTCCCATTCTCTTGACATAGTCTTTCACAGAGCAGTTTTTAGTTTTAACAAACTCCAGCTTATCAATTATTTCTCTCATGGATCACATCTTTGGTGTTGTATCTAAAAAACCATCTCTATACCCAACATCATCTAGGTTTTTTTCCCTACGTTGTCTTTTAGGAGCTTTATGGTTTTGCGTTTTACATGTAAGTCTGGGATCCATTTTGCATTAGTTTTTTGTGAGGGGTGGGAGGTCTGTGTCTTGATTCCTTTTTTTTCCTTTTTTTTTCACAGGTGTATGTCCAGTTCAGCACCATTTGTTGAAAAAACCATCTTTGCTTCATTGTATTTGCCTTTGCCCTTTTGTCAAAAATCAGTTGGCTGTATTTGTGTGTGCATGCATTTTTCAAATCCATTATTGAAAACTCCTAATTTTTTTCTGCTTCATTTTTTGGATCATTCCTTTTTTATTACAGCTTCAGTAAATTATGCTTGAACTATAAACAGTATCCTCCTTATTATCTTCCTAGCCTTCAGTCTCTTTTTTTCCTTCCTGTCCTGGAATATTTATTTCAGAGCTCATTCTCTTTGCAAAACTAGGTGGCTCTGTCAGAGAATATCAAGAGAATTACAGAATCTCAGCATTGCAAGGGATCTTAAATGTCATTTAGTTCATACACTTTTGTTTGCATTTTCTCTCCATTTTTGCTAAATAACTTGTCGAGTTCCTTAGTCTAAGCTTAGATTCCTGCAGTGACAGGGGAATCATTCTCTTTGAATGTTACATTCCATTTTTTCGACAACCGTACATGGAAGTCTTCCTTCTGTTAAGGTGAGATGTACATCCTTGTAGCTCTACAAGCTCTAGTTCTCCCCACTAAGACTATATAGAACAAGGATGCTTCTCCTTCACTATGAAAGCCCTTAGGGCATATGAAGAGAACTGTTCTGTCCAGACCTAAAGTCCTGCAGGATTCATCTTTTTCCTAAGCTGCATCTCCCAGCTGGGTTGGTTCCTCCAGCCAGTCCTTTTATAATTTATTTTCAGCCCATTACCATCCTATTCACATTCCTCTGAACTTTAACATTTGTTTATATTCTCCTTAAGTTGTGAAACCCAGAAATCAGTGATGTCCTGCAAGTGTCTTCCCTGTTCTAAAATAGGCCAGAACTCTCCATCCTTTGTTCAAAACCTCAGTCTTTTAGTACGCGCTAGAATTGCATTAACATTTTTGACATCCACATTCTATCTTGGATTCTATCTCACGTTGAATTACTGTTGAGTAAAACCCCCAAATCATCTCTCACAAAACCATACCTCCCCCAGCTGTACTTAATCTAAAATACAGAAATCTTACATTTATTCTTTTTTTTTTTTTTAAAGATTTTATTTATTTATTTGAGAGAGAGAGAACGAGAGATAGAGAGCACAAGAGGGAAGAGGGTCAGAGGGAGAAGCAGGGAGAAGCTCCCTGCCGAGCAGGGAGCCCGATGTGGGACTCGATCCTAGGACTCCAGGATCATGACCTGAGCCGAAGGCAGTCGCTTAACCAACTGAGCCACCCAGGTGCCCCAGAAATCTTACATTTATTCTTGATAACTTATCTTGTTAGAATAGTTCTTTGCTGTTCTACAGCTACAACTTGTCAAGGAATAAGAAATGTGTCCTTCTCAGCTTACGATTTAATTCAGGCCATAGAATGTATACACTAAATAAAGTAAAACTCTCAGAACTCTTAGAAAATGACTTAATGTCAGTTTAAGTATGAATGGTTCTCAGTGTCCTTTGGCCTGCTTTAGACTCACTTGAGTCAGGGGTTGGGGGGTGCTTATTAACTGGTCACCTTCCTCAGCTCCACTCTGGACTTAATGAATTCAAATTTCTAGGAGTGATGCCTGAGAATCTGCATTTTAACAGGCCCCATTGAACATGGAGCATGTGAAAGTTTGATGACTGCTACCCGAAGTGTTGGAGAATAGAACCAAAGATGCGATGTGAATGAGGTAGCATTGACACAGTCAGATGTGACAGGCTTAGGTGGCATTACTTAAGGAGGTGATTTCTGAGGAGCAGAAGGACATGAACTTGATAGAGTGAGTAGAAGTTCCAGGTGTAGGAAAGAAAGAATAAGTTGTCTGCCAGAGAAGATAAGATATTTGCTAGTCTGCAGCAGACGCCTTGTAGAGCAGCAAGTAAAATAAGTAGAGGGAAAAAGAAGAAAGGGAAAGCTGTAAAATTCTGAAACGAATAAGAACACATGCTGCCAGATGGCAGCAAGGCAGGACCTGCCATAGTAGACGCATGATCTTTGTCATCAAGAATTCATGAAATACCAGGCCACACCCTAGAAGGGAGTGTAAAAGGGTGGGGGTGTCAGCAGAGATTAGTTTGGAGAATTGCTACATATACCCCATCTTTGGTTCTAGGCTATCTAATGAGAAGATCTATATTAAATCTCAGTTGACTAATTTGGATATAGACCAGTCAGGTGGTAGACATCACACAGCTGCTTGGCGCTCAGGGCGGAGGCCTTTTTCACTTTATCGTAACGGAACTCAAAGTGTTCTTGAGAATATTTTAAAGTTGGCGGGGCACAGCAAGTCTCTGCTAGACAGATTGATACCTGTGGATGATCAGAGACCTGACTGCCCAAATGGGGTCAGGAGTAAGTTTTTAGTCTTGAATGTGCCCTTTCCTTAAATATTTGATAAATGCACAGCTCAGCAAATTGCAGATGATAGCCTGTGTTAGATGCTGATTGACAGTCTTTGAAAGGGACAAACAAACAAAAAGGGCGATGGAAGTGATGCTCCAAGTCCTCACTGCATGGCTAGAAAATTCAAAACTGTTTCTTTAAGTAATCATATCATACTACTGAAATGATGAGTTGGATGGAAGTGAGAACATACTCATTATTCTAGGAGAAGTTGGGATTATGCAAACTTTAAAACAAAAGATCATATATTAATATCAACTTTGATTATATTTCTGCAAGTGCATGCACTGTTTAAAAATAAGCATTCAAATCTGGTTTATACAACTGCAGAGAGAAGCTTGCAAGACTTGTGAATATGTCCTGACTTGCCACTAGTCTGTTGATAGTCTCCCTCTTAGGCAAACATGGCAAATCTGTCTGCATTTGAACTGGAAGCTACTTGGACTTCCCCTTTAAACATCAGCTGTCATTCAAAACCCACTTCACACTTTCTCTCTTTACAGATCATGTTGCCCACAAAATGAACTAAACACTCCTTAACCCTGATGCTAATTTGACAGAGATCACTTCTAATATATTATCATTCTGTTCACTCTTGTGTAAAATCAATGGGTTGTTGTTGTTTTTTTATATTTATGTATAATTTTTCTTCTTTCAGATACCTGAAAGTTGACAGTTTTTCCTCAGTGTAGCTTGCTTCTGATATCATCTCAGGAAAACAAAGAAAATTCACTGCTTTTTAAAATAAAAGAGCCTAGCAAACATACTTGTCACTTTTTTGGGATAATGTTTTATAAGATTATAAACAGCAAACATTACTGTTTATTCATTTTAGTGCAGTGGTAAGGCTATATATTTTCCATTGAGCTATTTTAAGAAGAGTTTACAATTAGCATATTAGATATCTTTTATTTTCATGTATCATTTTCATGAGAGGGGTGGGTAAGCCTTATAATGGATGGGGTCCTCTACAATTTAGACTTTCAGATCAGAAATCATTTCAGGTTATTTGTAGCACACACCTTAAAGCCTCTTCGACTTGTCCCCACCAAAATTTGTATGATTATAATCACTGGGTATCAATACCTGGGGCTCAAATAATATTCCAAGTTTTATACATTGCTGGAGAATTAACTGCTAATTAAGCTGAGAGAGTAAGAAGTGAGGTGGGAAGGCATATCATACCTCAAATGAAGAGGCAAAGGGTAGGCTGTGGTCGTCTAGCATGGCAAATGCGCTTTTGGATGAAGTACCCAGAAATAACCTCAGTTCCTCCCAAGTAGCACCAAGTCATTCCAGGTGAGTGCCAGCAGAGCAGGGTGTGTGCTCCCTGAGAGGGAAGTGGCAGCTAGGGACTATGACAGTGGTTACATTGGGGAGACACTTTGGGGAACTTTGGAGAAGAAACATACAGTAGAACAAGAGGTGGAGGAGAGAGCAGGACGTATACACATGGAACTGATAATCATAGTAGCCTGGTTTATGTTAATGAGTTATGTGTTGACCTTAAATGAGCTTGGAAAACTTGAGGCGTAGGTATGAACGGACTCTGCCTGAGGCATAAGAGAAGCAGGTGGGATTGACTTTGATAGTAATCCAATCCACCTGGAAGACAGAAGCTCAAGTGATGTCATAGGGGGGCTGAAGCCATGGAGAATCCTGATTTACTGAAGCCCTTGTGAAATCTTTGTGAAATTGCTGTGGTCCACCTCATTTACTACTGTGCTCATTTGGAGTTTGAGGTCCATCAGAATGTGTACTATCACTTGCAGTGTTCAAGTGACAGTAGTGTCTGATAAGTTAAGGGGCCACAGTTGTCAGTCTCAGAAGGAATTTCATAAGCAAAATAGTCACTTATTTTCAAGCTTTACAGTCACCTAGCAGTGATGTAATTCTCACAGAACAGTTAGGAGTCTGGTTGCATTTCATTGCTCATCTCCAACAAGATGGTTAAGTATAAGCTAATATTAATTAATAACCAATATTTATGAGCTCTTACTATATATGTCAGCAAGTCTGCTAAGGACTTTGGGTGCGTTATATTTAATCGTCATACTAACTTTCTGAGGTAGTTGCTGTTATCTCTAGCTAGCAAACTGAAGAGCCGAGATTTGAAACCAGGCAAGCTGAGTCTGGAGCTTGCACTTTTGACAATGTATATAAAATGGAATTCGTTTAACATAAAGACTGTCTTTTATTCTGAGATTACATCCACTCTACCTTTTGAGAGGAAGATA
The DNA here is from genome assembly GCF_003265705.2 of Callorhinus ursinus. Taxonomy (NCBI): domain Eukaryota; kingdom Metazoa; phylum Chordata; class Mammalia; order Carnivora; family Otariidae; genus Callorhinus; species Callorhinus ursinus. The sequence goes on from NW_027397112.1 coordinate 10,883,556, forward strand.
TATCTCTTTTTATGAAACGGTGTTAGGAGATGTCAGGTTTGATTTTGTTATTTAAGAAATCTTTACTTTGCAAAATAAAAACTAAGCAACCCTATGACATCACTTCTCCGCTGTTAAAAAAAAAGTACTTTTTCTAATTTGTGAAAACAAGGTCTGAAAACCACTGCTCAGAAAAGTGAGACTGTTAGTAATTTTTAATGTTCTCTAGAGATTTTTCATTCAAATTATTTCCTAATGCATTTAATCTGATCAGTCCTCATCCATCTGGCACCTGACCACAAGTCATATGTTCATCCTGTGGACAGATACCTATTGTGAAACATAATTAAAATGCAGTCTGTGGTTCATATTCTAGGGTGTCATTAAAAACTCTTTATGACAAATGGTCTGGAATGAGGTACAAGCCAGCCTTATACCAAACGCTTTACTGAATGTGGTCTTACAGTGAGGTTCCAGTGTCTCGTGAACTTAAATCCTTAGGAAACGATGGCATTATCATTGGCTCTGTTTATTTCTTGGGCATTTTATATTGTTCATACCTTTGGTAGTAGCTATTATATAATAATAGGGTTAATAAACGTGGACACTTTTCCTTGTCAGTAACATTTGGAGAACAGAATGAGAGCAAGAGTAGCCCCACTGGAGAAGAATGAACAGGGGAGCCAGATAAGAAGCTGCCCGACTGACTTGCTCTTCCTGGTGTGATCTCTAGTGTGTTCTATTTCTCTCTCTGTTATTCTGGACTTGGGTGTCCTTGCTGGTGATTTGTTCAACAATCTATCTTCACAGTTCTTTGCTTCCTCATTTCCAGGAAACTTTCCTTCATTCCATCTCAGCCACCCCCTCTTTGGTCATACCCTGGGCTTCACTGTTACCAGTAACCACCCCTTCAGGGATCTCAGTGTTAAGTATCCTGCCTCCCATTTGTCCCGCGGTAGCATTGCCCTCACTCCAGCTCTAGCAGCTTAGATCCCACAGGACCCACCAGTTAATTTACTCTGTCACTTCCCAACCTTTTTCATCTCTCTTCCCTCTTTACCCAGCTTCGAGTCTGTGGTCTATCACGTTTATCCTCCTCAAATACAACGTAAATGGCCTTGCTTCTTATCTTCTGTGTGTGTCACAGCCCTGGGTATGTCTCCGCTACCTGCCTACTCTGGATCAGTACCCAGACTATTGAATATGGCTTAAGAAGAGCACAAAGCATGGTGTCTGATCTCAATTTAAATTTAAGAAGCACATCTCAGGTGGGCCCTCAGTGTTTCTTGGAATCAGTATTTCCTGCTATTCCTTCTGTATTTCCCTAGTCTAGCCACTGTCCTTCTCTCGAAGAGGACTAGTTCCTCTTTTCCGTTCTCCTCAGACCTCCGGCACCACCTCTTCCAGTCCCTCCGCAACAGCTGCTGGTGCCCTGGAATCATGATTTCATTGAGAAAATAGAAGTAGTCAGAAGAGAACTGCCTCTTCTTCCCCACCACCAAATGTAGCATTTGTTGAGTGAGTGAAAGAATATGCTATCACAGAACTTTTATTTATTCCTATATTCAAATGTAATTAGCAACTTAAATTCCAAAACTGTATATAAATCCTCTTTTTGGCCATTTTAGTTTATGCTTTTCCCAACCACCATCCTTTACGTTACTATAACCAAGAGTTATGTTTGTGCCTTAACCAAATAAAAAGTAGGTATTTTTAGGAAGTTGATTATTATTTTTTTAGATTATTTATTTATTTATTTATTTGAGAGAGAGAGAATGAGAGACAGAGAGCACGAGAGGGAAGAGGGTCAGAGGGAGAAGCAGACTTCCCGCTGAGCAGGCTGCCCGATGTGGGACTCGATCTCGGGACTCCAGGATCATGACCTGAGCCGAAGGGAGTCGCCCAACCAACTGAGCCACCCAGGCACCCTAGGAAGTTGATTATTAACAGGAGCAGTTAGTAAGATAAGCACTTAAGTAATTGAATACAGGAAATTAAGAGAAGAAATCCTTTGGAACTATGTTTGATTATGCTGTTAAACCACGATAGTTCTACCTTATGTAAATGATAGAGGAAGGAGAAAAGATGCGAATGATGTAGAAATGAAGATAAAGCTTCAAACTTTGTGGATGAGAACAAGTCATGTGATAGTTTCACCCTCACACTTTAGGAAAATTAGATAATAGAATTTAGTTACAAGTATGTTGACTTTAAATTTATGCTGTTATTTACCTCATGTTGCTCCACTTAAAGATTCAGTTTTGAAAAAAAATAAAGGGGTTAAAACCAAAAAAGTCAAGATTCTTATGCCAGCTTTAATGAAATTTGTATTTATGGAGTTGAGTAAGAGTCTACACCTTACAGGGGCGCCTGGGTGGCTCAGTTGGTTAAGCATCTGCCTTTGGCTCAGGTCATGATCCCAGGGTCCTGGGATCGAGCCCCACTTTGGGCTCCCTGCTCAGCGGGGAATCTGCTTCTCCCTCTGACCCTCCTCCATGCTTGTGTGTGCGCATGTGCGTGCACTCTCTCTCTCTCAAATAAATAAATAGAATCTTAAAAAAAAAAAAAGTCTGCACCTCACCTAACACTGTAAGTAGCTTAGATAATCACAACAAAGAGGAGAGTCCTCAGTGACCTGAGTTCCATATGCTGAGTTCACTTAATGGCATCTGTCTGCTCAAGCATGAGTTCCCACACATTTTCCCGGTTCCCCGTGTTCTTTCCAGATCTTTACCATGCTTCCCAGGATCATCACCTTGTCCCTCATTTTGTAGATGACCTAGCTCCTGCTTCACATAGTAAGTAGAGCACAGCAGGCAAAACCTCAGCTCACTTCCTCATCCCCTTTTCCCTAACTAATCTCTAATCTCAGAAGAAGAGGTTTCCTTGCAAGATATCTCTTGAAATCCCTCCTTTGTATTGCCAGAGTTTCCCAAATTGTGATCTCTGTTTGTTCCTGCTTATATTACTTAGCTTCCTTCTCCTACCTCAACCCAAAATGATCTGACCCTGACCCAAGACCTTATGGCCCAGATCAGCATGAACTTCCTGGTTTTTAAATCTAGTGTTCTCTTTCCAGGCCCCATCCTCTATGTCTGCAGCATTTGTCCCCATTATCACAACACCTCTGCTTAAAACTTCTTGTGGCTTTTCATGTGCCCAGAGCAGGCATTCAAAAACGTGGAACCAATGGTTTTGCTATCTTTTTTGAGATTTCAATCTGTATTTTTTTTTAAGATTTTATTTATTTATTTGAGAGAGACAGAGTACAAGCTGGGGAAGGAACAGAGGGGTGAGGGAGAAGCAGACTCCCCGCTGAGCAGGGAGCCTGATTCGGGACTTGATCCCAGGACCCTGAGATCATGACCTGAGCTGAAGACAGACACTTAACTGACTGAGCCACCCAGGCACCCCTCAACCTGCATTTTTTAAGGGATGTTACTACTTGAATCTTAAAGGCCTTATAGCCAAAAACAGTTATGATTTCCTCTAATCTCCTCTTGCTAACTTCTTAGTTATGTTCTAGGGTTTCATCATTTTACCATGTGCCCAGGCAACATACCTTTTGGGTCAACCTTGACTACTCCTCTTTCTTTTATTTTCCTTTGGTCTCTGAGCTCTGATGAATATCTCCCAAATCTTCCTTTCTTTTCCTACTACAATTTCTTGGGACTGTTGCCTCTTTCCATTTCTGGTCTCTTGTCTGGATTATTTCTGTAGTACATTCAGGGGTTTTAAATTTGGATTCCATGAATAGGCCTCAGAGGATCTAAGAATACCATCAAAACTGCATGCAATTTTTTTGTACATGTGCCTTTTTCAGGACAGGTCCATTGGATGATTCCATGGGAAAGAATGTAAGAGATAGAATGAGAGAATATGACAATTTAAATGAGTCAGTTCCACTGATTTCTCTTCTTTCCATGCCTGCTCTAAGTTCTGAGTAGTGAGGCACGTAGGACATCAAGAAAGAACAAGTGACAGCAGTCAGTTCAGCTTGGCAGTCAGGACAGGTCAGAGGCTTTCCAGCATCAGAGCCATGTCTTAATGTCCCGCAGAAGCTCAGGAGAAAGCTGGGGCATCTGTAGGGAGGTGTCCTCCTAAGGCCTCTGGACCCATTTGTTCATATGCTTCCAAAGGACTTGGAGGGAAATGAAAGTTTAATTGGCAAAAATCCCGAGCCAGCCAGTGAGGCAGTGTCCCCAGAAAAAGGTTAAAAATATTCCTCCAACTACACTTTTACCCTCTCATCTTTGTTCTCTAGTCCTTCCTCCACTCTACCACCAGAGTTAGTTTTTAGACATATATCTCATTGTGCACTCTCCCTGAATAAAATCCTCAGGGTTTTTATAAAACAAATTAAAAACTCCTGGGCATGGTGTCAAGGCCTTCCATAGTTGTCAAGGCCTTCCATAGTTGTCAAGGCCTTCCATAGTTGTCAAGGCCTTCCATAGCTGGGAGTCTCCAGGCACTCCTCTCCCCTCCCCTCCGAGACTGTAGCCACAACAGGTTACTACTGGCTGTTTTGAAAGGACAGCTTCTATGTCCATACCTCTATGCCTTTGATCATGCTAGTTTCCCTCGTTAGGTGCCATTTCCTCTCCTGTGCCCAATCATGAACCTCCTGCTATCTGTCCTTCAAGGCCTACACTAAATATTATTTCTTCCTGTGTCCATCCCTAATTTTCTGCCATCACCCTAGGAGAAGTCAGTCTCTCATGGCCAGGTTCCAAAAATATTTCATATATTATCTCTGATAATGTCGTATTATATTGTAGATAACCTATTTTTATTTCTGTCTTTCCTACTAAACCAGAAATGCCCTGCAGGTAGGGACTGCCTTTTTCATGTTTGTATCCCTAACACCTAGTTTCATGTCTAGTCCAAACAGGAGCTTAATACACTTTTGTTGAATGGAATTACTTACGAAGAGTTTTTATGACTCATTTAAAATTAGAGACCAATGCTTATTTAATAAGTCAGAATAGGCTATAATAATAGTAGTAATAACAAAGTCCCATTTCCACTGCTTATTCAAGTAACTGCTTCCTTTTTGGAAGTGGATTTTGAAAATCTTCACATGTCAATGTATATTTTTGATGTGCTTTCTTGAGATCCTGAAAGAATTATAGTTCTAATGCAGAACTAGAGCTTCTATGACATTCCTGTTGGTGTCATATTGAGTAGATTCTGTCATTTCAGAGATCTGTATGAAATACAGTAAGTTCCACGGATATGCATTTTATCTCTTTCAGACTTCATGGTAATATTCTGTGAATTGTTTATAAAGTCTGAGTTCATTTAATTCAAACCACATTAAATTGAGCATTTTCCACAGATGAAAACAGAATTACGGAGTTAAGACTCTAGTACAGACAGTCTCCAACTTACGATGGTTTGACTTAATGATTTTTTGAGTTTATGATGGTGTGAAAGTGATATGCGTTTAGTAGAAACCATATTTCAAATTTTGAATTTTGGTCTTCCTGGGCTAGAGAGCACAGTATTCTCTCATAATTCTGGGCAGCGGCACCCACTGCTCCCAGTTGGCTGTGCCATCACAAGGGTTGTCTTCAACTTACAGTGGGTTTATCAGGAAGTAACCTCATCATAAGTTGAGGAGGGTCTATGTTATATATTATGCAGTTTGTTCTGCTAAATTTGCAAAGTCCCAGTCACTGTAAATATGTTTTTTAGGTATTTAAATAAGTTCAGTTACGAAAATAAACACTTCCATAAATGAAGAGCTTCAAATAATTTTTTTAAATCTTATTTTTTTAAAAGATTTTATTTATTTGTCAGAGAGAGTAAGAGAGGGAGCACAAGCAGGGGGAGCGGCAGGCAAAGGGAGAGGGAGAAGCAGGCACCCCACAGAGCAAGGAGCCTGATACGGGACTTGATCCCAGGACGCTAGGATCATGACCAGAGCCAAAGGCAGATGCTTAACCAACTAAGCCACCCAGTCGTCCCTCAAATAATTTTTTTAAATGGTCTTCTCTCCCTCATTTTCTTTTGAGTTTTGTAGGAAAGGAATCAACAACAATTTAGCCATTTACTGAGTACATATTATATGCTAGACATTATGGTGGATGTTTGCAATTCCAGCTTGATGAGATAGCACCTGCCCTTGAATAGTTCATGGTCTAATGGAGAAAGTATATAAACAAATAATTGCAACTTAAACCTTGGGGAAAAGGAAAGAAACTCCTTTGAGAAGCCATGATGAGGTTGAGAATGGATGTGTCTGCAGATGAATTTGTGGTTAGAGAAGCAATGAGCTAAAGGGATTTCATACTTGATAGTCTTTTTTTTTTTTTTTAATATGTGAAGTAGGAATCTAGATCTTTTCTATGAATTAAACGGATGGGGTAGGGGCGCCTGGGTGGCTCAGTTGGTTAAGTGCTGCCTTCGGCTCAGGTCATGATCTTAGAGTCCTGGGATCGAGCCCCGCATCAGGCTTCTTGATCAGTGGGGAATCCACTTCTTCCTCTCCCTCTGCTATCTCCCTTACTTGTCTCTCTGGCTCTCTCTCTCTCTCTCTCTCTCTCTCTCTCTCTCTGTCAAATAAATAAATAAAATCTAAAAAAAATAAATGCATGGGGTAGCACTTGAGAAGAACAGTGAAGATCTGGATAATTAATGCAGAGAATAGGAGGTGAACTGACAGAAACCAGTAAAGGGTGGCATGCAATATCGAGAAGCAGTGAGCGTGGAACTGAAATTGGCTAATAGGAAATTGTGAGAGTATCAGTCAGGACAGTGGTGTAATTTTCTCTGGTTATGCTCTGTGGCCAACATGTAGGTGCAGTAAAGCCATTCTGTGGGCCAGGCCTGATGGGTAGAACAGAAGTGTAAGACGGCTAGGGAATTGAAAGAGTATAGCTTAATGTAGAAGGAAGTACCATTAGGAGGAAGTTGATAAACTTGGATAAAGTTAAGAAATTAGAGGATGAGGATAAGGCCTAGTACTTTGTAGGTCCTCAGCAAGTCTTCATTTTCTCCTTTTTGGCTCCCCTTTCCTGTGCCTTGTTTTACCACCACCATGACCACCTGCCTCTGCTGTGGTTTATATGAATAGTTTCAAGTCATGATGGTAGCAGTTGGCTCAGATTAGCAGCCAGGTTCCAAAGTCTTCATCAAAAGTGCCCCAGTGGTTTGGATGCTGGCAGTGCCTCATGGTGTTGGCCTCTAGGAGAAGCTCGGGGCTTACCCCCTTATCTCAGTACGCCTTGTGCTCCAAGAGTGGATCAAGGGCAAAGACATTTTATTGGCCATGGTTCTCAGGACAGGAATTTACTCTGTGATGAGAAGGGTTAAGACTCTAAGCCTTCAAGGGATTCCACTAAGTTCCCCTTGTCTCTACAAATCTAACCATAAGCACATATCTCATTACTTTCAAGGATTTAAAAGGGAGTCTTTTTTTGATATACAGAAGCAGTGACCATACTGGCAACCCAAAGGGTCTTCCTACTCAGAATCTAAAATATCTAGTAGAGTTGGTTGTACCTTGTGATTTCTTTTATGTGAGTTATTAAATGTATTGTCATAATTTTTTTCGAAGAAACAGTTTTTAAGGCTTTCATTCCAAATGAAGACAAACTATTATACATGGAAACACTATGTTTCATTTCCAGAAATTTTCTTTTTCACCTGTACTTTTGAGTGTAACACCTAAATCTAATAAATCATTATTTCACAGAATGCTTTTTTTTTTTGGTGTAGTATAAGGAAAAAACTCATAAGAAAAGAGTCATGCATCCTAAGTGTGAAACTGCAAGAAAAGTGAGAATTCCTAGAGTTAGTAAACTGAAACCACAGGTCATCGGAATCTTAGAAATGAAGTAAATGCTCGTGAAGAGTTGGCTAAAGAAATCCTGGGGAGTCTAAATCACCAGTCTTGCTTTTTCCCTGTTGTTACTGATACCTTTTAAGGCATTTAGCAATGCTTGCCTGGAAAAGAATTGAATACTGTTCTTCTGAAACTTCATCTTCATCTGGGTGGTGCTGACACAAGCGTGTGCCTCCCTTGGCATTAGTCACATGAAGTAGGACATTCAACTTTATCCACTAAGTTGTAACATCCATCTGGATCCTTCTAGATTGCTCTATACCAGCCAACTCAAAACATGTTTGCCCATTCTTCAAGGGCTTGTGTTGACAGGTAGACCTGTAATTTCTATGACTAAGATATGGTTTCCATAGCCTACCATATCATAATAGATTTGTGTTGAGTTAAATTTGCCTAAAAGCAGATCTCTTTTATTCTTTGTAAAGTAAAAACTAATGGAAAATAAGTAATACTTCCTAATTAGGTATTTAGGTCAGAGAGACATCTTCAGAGTTAAAAGTATTCTAAATGATAGTTCGAATATACTTTTCCAAAGACCTTTAATTGGCAGCTTTCACACTCAAATATTGGTAACTTGTGTAGGAATTTTTTCTGGATTTTCTATTTAAAAAAAGAGTTTTAGGGGCACCTGGCTGGCTCAGTCAGTAGAGCATGTGACTCTTGGTCTCCAGGTCATGAGTTCAAACCCCATGTTGGGTGTGGAGCCTACTTTAAAAAAAAAAAAAAAAAAAAAAAAAGCTTTACAATGTCCACAATAGCCAAACTCTGGAAAGAGCCAAGATGTCTATCGACAGATGAAGGGATAAAGAAGATGTGGTATATAAACACAATGGAATATTATGCAGTCATCAAAAGGAATGAGATCTTGCCATTTGCCACAACGTGGATGGAACTGGAGGGTGTTATGCTGAGTGAAATAAGTCAATCAGAGAAAGACATGTATCATATGACCTCACTGATATGAGGAATTCTTAATCTCAGGAAACAAACTGAGGGTTGCTGGAGTGGTGGGGGGTGGGAGGGATGGGGTGGCTGGGTGATAGACATTGGGGAGGGTATGTGCTATGGTGAGCGCTGTGAATTGTGCAAGACTGTTGAGTCACAGATCTGTACTTCTGAAACAAATAATGCAACATATGTTAAGAAAAAAGAAAAAGAAGAAGATAGGAGGGGAAGAATGAAGGGGAGTAAGTTGGAGGCGGAGACGAACCATGAGAGACGATGGACTCTGAAAAATAAACTGAGGGTTCTAGAGGGGAGGAGGGTAGGGGGTTGGGTTAGCCTGGTGATGGGTATTAAAGAGGGCACATTCTGCATGGAGCACTGGGTGTTATGCACAAACAATGAATCATGGAACACTACATCAAAAACTAATGATGTAATGTATGGTGATTAACATAATAAAATAAAAAAAATAAAAATAAAAAAACAAAAACAACAAACAAACAAAAATAAAGTTTATGTAAATTCAATCACAAAAAAAAAGCTTTAGTTCATTCTTGTTCTGCTCATGGCACTTGGATATTATATGTTAATGACATGACTATAGTTTTCCTAACATGCATATGAAGAAGAAAGAAAATTTTCCTTTAGATGGAAATTTTCCTTGGATTTTAGTTGTTATAAGACTGTTTTCTTTTCCTTTTTAGGTTGCAAACATGTTAAAGGCATCCTGTTATATGGGCCCCCAGGTTGTGGTAAGACTCTCTTGGCTCGACAGATTGGCAAGATGTTGAATGCAAGGGAGCCCAAAGTGGTCAATGGGCCAGAAATCCTTAACAAATATGTGGGAGAATCAGAGGCTAACATTCGTAAACTCTTTGCTGATGCTGAAGAGGAGCAAAGGAGGGTAATGTTAATATAAGTATAATTCAGTAAAAGTTTGTTTTCATTTATACAATGAATGAAACCCAAAGCTATGGTGGAAAACTTTGTTACTGTGATCCATGTTTTGAAAAACATGCAGGTAAAGTTTATTTAGTACTGAATTATATCACTGAACCAGGGATTATGGGGAATTTACATGATGTGAACAGATGTCATTACCCGCACGTCCATAATACAAAGATAGATGATTGTATAAGCCCAAATTTTGCAAAAACAGATCATGAATTTATTTCTGGGTGTCACTTTTATTCCACATGACTTTCAGAGACTTGAACTCATTTGTCCTTTGGAAAAAGGGGAAATTAAATTTGTAAAATGACTTATAGAATTACCTGTATGTAAGTTTCATGAGCAGAAAGCTAGCTTACTTACCACTGAGTCTCCTCAGTTGTAGAGTGACAGGTATGAGTTGTTAGGTCTCAAAGGAAAGTTTGATGTGGGTCTGAGAAAAAAATTAATTAAAAGTCAAACCAGAGTTTACTAATTGTTATGGTTAATTTTATGTGTCAGTTTGGGCCTCAGGGTGCCCACACATTTGGTTAAACATTATTCTGGGTGTGTTTGTGAGGATATTTCTGGACGAGATTACTATTTGCATTGGTAGACTGAGTAAAGCAATTGCCCTCCCTAATATGGGTGGGCCCCATTCAATCAGTTGAAAGTCTGACTAGAACAAAAGGGCTACTCCTCCCCTGACTAAGGGAATTTCCTACTGCCTGACTGCTTTTATCTGGGCCATCAGTTCTTCCCTGCCTTTACACTCAGACTGAAACTGCAGCCCGTCTTGTGTCTCCAGCTTGCCAACTGCAGATATGGGGACTTGTCAAGCCCCATAATTGGGTTACCCAACTCCTTATAATTAATCTTTCTGTAGATAGATATAGATTTAGATCTATAAGGGGTGTGTGTGTGTGTGTGTGTATTTTCAGGTATCCAATAGGATGGATCTATAGATCCATCTTATTATATTTCTTTGGAAAACCCTCATACTAACCCTCATACATACTAACTAACTAATACTAACATATTTATTTCATTGACAAAAGTTTAAAAACAATGCCATAGGATTTCTGCTTCTAGCAATACAGTAGACTAGGTAACCTGAAAACCTGTCTTCCATAAATACCTTCAAATGCTGGGTAAACTATAACTAAAATCATTTTAAATTCATAATTTAGTTCTCAAGAAAGAAAAGGAGAGCTCCAGAAATGAAAAGAAAACTCTGAAAATTAGACTGGTAAAGATAAGAGCTGTGGCTTTTGGTTTTGGTAATGTATGAGTTTGGGTTTTAGTACCCACTAGCAGGCACTTGAACCCACTTAAGATGTGGACTAGGAACTGGAACCTTCAAAGGGGTTGTGTCCTCACTGAAAAGAATGGTCTAGAAATTGTCTGCTCACCAGCACAAAGAAATAACAAAAACATTTAACCATCTGTCTGAGTTCTGCAGTGGGAGCTATAGAATCTCTCATGGGAATTCTGAACTATGGATTCTTAACTCATGCTTAGAATTTGAAAATACACACACACACACACACACACACACACCACCACCACCACCACCACCACCACCACCACCACCACCACCACCA
>NW_027397112.1:10894872-11094772 GCF_003265705.2 Callorhinus ursinus
ACCACCACCACCACCACCACCACCACCACCACCACCACCACCACCACTACCACCACTCCTGACCTTTGTGGTCAGGGGCCCCCATGCTGAGAAATTGATTTAAAAATGAATCCTGGACTAATGATAGCATGGGGTTGATAGTTATTAGCAAACCCCTGGGGAGGAGGAGAATGGAGGCCCAGAAACAAAGGTCCTGGTGTGTAGGGTCACCATTCCTTTGGAGATATTAGCCATTTCTGGAGGGAACTGCTAAACAGCTGTGCAGCCCTTTTGACAGGCCAGTGGGAGTAAGGGGCCAGAGGTTAAAATGCATGGCTCATGAAGAGAGGACACCTGATGAACATGCCTCAGTTTGAGTTGGGACTCTGGAAGGCTGCACAATAGAAGCAGGGGTTAATCAGAAGTAGACATGCTCTCACAGAGGCCAGCTTTGAATCACATCTAATTTCTCTAAAATTAAATTGAAGGTTCCTAAATGACTAGTGCCCCTCAGCATCCAGCAGAATTATAGATCCTTCCTGGAGGAAGGTAGTATCATGCAAGGCCACAAATTATTTCTATAGTTTGCAAATGAGATGCCTGGTTGTAGTCAAAAGCAGTCAGGTATACAAAGACATAGGCAACTTGAAGAAAGAGAAACAAAAGTGATAGAAATTGGGCCTCCAGATAGTGGAATTCTCAGATAAAGACTTAAAATAACTACACTTACCACATTCAAAGGGAAATAAGATTGAGAATTTTGGCCGAGCAGTGAAAAATGAAAAACAAAATCAAATGGAAATTCTGGGAATGAGAAATTCAGCAACTGAAATTAACTCAGGTAGATGGGTTTAAACAGCAGGTTAGACACATCTGAAGAGAGAATTAGTGCACTGAAAGATGTTAGACAAAAATAACCAGAGACAAAGGATGAAAGCAATGAAAAGTGATAGGAAATACCAACACAAATGATGATGGAAACCAGAAATCCATTGAATGCTATTTCTAAGAAGCTGAAAGAGAAGAACTGTTAAGTTAGAACTTTGTATCTGGTAAATGGATAAATTGTCATGTAAATATACAGTGAAATATTACACAGTAATAAGAAATAAATGGACTATGCACAAACAATGAATCATGGAACACTTCATCAAAAACTAATGATGTAATATATGGCGATTAACATAACAATAAAAAATAAAAATTAAATACTTGAAAAAAAAAGAAAGAAAGAAATGGACTATGGTTATACATAGCTGTGAATCTTACAAATAAATGTTGAGCAAAAGAAACCAGGCAAGAAAGAATACGTACTGTATGATTCCATTTATATAAGGTTCAACTAAAATATAAGGTTCAATGATACATGCTTAGGTGGTAAACCATAAAGAAGAGTGAGAAGTAGTTTCCATAAAAAATCAGATTGGGGTTGCCTATGGGGAATAATGGGGAGGGATATTGGGGAAGAGTTGTGAGGACATGCGTCCACGATGCTGGCACTGTTTTATTTCTTGTTATGTTATATGGATGTTCATTTTATGACAGTTCCTTGAAACATGCATTCATATTTTGTGAACTTCCCCTCTCTGTATGCTGTAGTTCACCATAAAAAAAGTTTAAAAGAAATAAACTTAATAATCACTGCATGGGACAACAATAATAGTCATCAATATGGGTTTTTGGTTTTTTTTTTAAGGATAGAACTAAAATATGGAACAAAACATAGGGGAAGTGGATTAAGTCTATGTAAGATCTTTGTATTATTTGGGAAGAAGATAATACTGTTAATTAACATCAAACTTTAAGTTAAGTCTGTTTGTGAAAATTGTGTATAATTTTCATGCTTTTCCAAAGCATGAGGGGGAGCTGGGAAAGGAATAAAACTCATATTCTTTAGAAGGCAAGATTCAAAGAAAATGTGAAGATATAGAAAATGTAACTTTAAAAAAAATTTCACTTATATCAACAGTCAAAATGATAAGGTACCTAGAATTAAATCTTAACAGGAAAATTAAGGGAGAAAATTATAAACATTTTTGAGAATCTTTTTTTCAAGAGCTAATAAATGATAAACCATGTTTATGTGTGGGAATACTGACAATATCATAAAATGACAGTTCTGCCCATATTAATTTATAAATTTATGCTTTTCCAATCAAGTCTAATGGGACTTTTTTGGAATTTGACAACTTGATTTTTTTTTTTTGGATACTTGAAGAGCCATGAAAATTTTGGAAAATTATGAAGACTTATTTCATATCATGATTTACTGGAAAGCTGTAGTAATTGAGACCATTATATATTCTTGCATAAACAGACCAAGGAAACAGAATAGAACACAGGAGGAACTTGCTATGTGAAGAGTGACAATGCAAATCAAAGGAGAAAGAATATTCCATGAATCAGGATGAGATCATCAGCTTTCTGTTTCATAAAAATAAAATACAGTCATTATCATATCATACAGAATTACAAAATGGATTTACAAAAAACTAAAACTAAAATTTACCAGAGAAAACATTTTTAGAAGAAATGTAGGCAAAAAGCCTTAAGAATTGAGGCTAGAGAAGAATTTCTTTTAAAGGGGGGGAGGGGTATTTATTTATTTATTTATTTTTAAAAGATTTTATTTATTTATTTGACACAGAGAGAGAGAGAGAGAGAGCGCACAAGCAGGGGAACTGCAGGCAGAGGGAGAAGCGGGCTCCCTGGGGAGCCCGATGTGGAGCTTGATCCCAGGACCCTGGGATCATGACCTGAGCCGAAGGCAGATGCTTAACCCACTGAACCACCCAGGTGCCCTATTTGTTTATTTATTTATTTATTTACTTACTCACTCACTCACTCACTGTCACCCAGGCACCCCAAGAAGAATTTCTTTGTTAAGATAAAGTATTTAAATCCATAAAAAAAAATGTTAATTTGGTTACATTAATATAATATGAAGAAAATTCTCTCTGTCAGATTACACACAATTACAGATGTCTCGAACTGGAGAGGATATTTGCACTGCATATAATCCACAAAGAATTGACGTTTTATAAATTCTCTGTAATAACTCCTTTATAATAAGTACAAAAAAGACAAACCACAATTAAAAATAACAACTAGCAGGGGCACCTGGGTGTCTGTCAGTTGAGTGTCTGACTTGGTTTTGGCTCAGAGCATGGTCTCAGGTCTCTGTCCTCAGCCACATTGGTTCTAAAAGGCATGGGTCCTGGTGGATTGGTACAGGTCCAGTAATCACAAGTCCAGTAACTCTTCGGACAGTCCCAGAACCAATTTAGTTTTACTGTTCATCCCTATTACTACAATATTTTCGCCTTCTAAAATCTTTTTTTAATTTTTTTTTAAGATTTTATTTATTTATTCGACAGATGGAGAGAGCACAAGCAGGCAGAGTGGCAGGCAGAGGGAGAGGGAGAAGCAGGCTCTGCTGAGCAGGGAGCCGGACGTGGGGCTTGACCCCAGGACCCTGGGACCATGACCTGAGCCAAAGACAGACGCTTAACGACTGAGCCACCCAGGCGCCCTCTCCTTCAAAAATCTTAACACTCAGTGTACCAAAAAAATTGTCACCACCATTTAGTATCTGGGTTGAAAGTTATTTTTAAGTTATTTTACAAATAATTTACAAATGTAAGATATTTTACAAATAATTTACAAATGTAAGAATAAAAGGGAGTGAAAGACTATTATGTATTTAATAAAAACTTAAATAATGCAGATATCTATATATCTATCCCCATCCAAATGGGCAGGAGCTTCTGAATGTAACTAATGGCTCATCAGCTGTCATGCATGAACTTCTGCATACTGATTCTAAGTTTTATTTTCTTTTATTTTTTTAAAGATTTTATTTTTTATTTATTTGTTAGAGAGAGAACACAAGCAGGGAGAGTGGCAGGCAGAGGGAGAAGTGGGCTCCTTGTTCAGCGAGGACTCTGTCCCAGGACCCTGGGATCATGACCTGACCTGAAGGCAGACACTTAACTGACTGAGCCACCCAGGTGTCCCTGATTCTGTTTTAAATACACCCTTAATGGAGTCTAGCTTGTCATCACTTCTGGTTCTTTTTGTACTTGCATTGTCAAGACACAATACTTGAAGAATTTTTTTTTTTTAAAAACATTATTTTGTTGAGAGGATGGCCACCAGATACTCCATAATTGCAAAACATTTTCATTTTTAGATTTGTATACACCTTTTAGAATGGTCAAATTTTTTAATTTCTATATCACCTATTTCTTATCATCATCTCTATAATACCTGTCTTCAGCATCTGTCTACTTAGAAACCATATCAAGGAAATTTTGATGCCTAATGAAGTAAAAGAAAGAATATTGTCATATGTCTTTTAGAAAAATGAGATGGTCTAGTTTCTTGTCACAAAATATTGCACAATGAAGATTTTTGTTGAATAACTAGATGAAAATGCCACTTTTTTGTCCTTAGAAATATATTATTCGCTCATTCTTTATTTTTAATTTGAGAGAGAGAGGGAGTGGCGGCAAGGTAGGGGCAGAGGGAGAGGGAGGGAGAAACTCAAGCAGACTCCCCACTGAGTGTGGAGCCTGCCACAGAGCTTGATCCCACAACCCTGAGATTAGACCTGAGCTGAAACCAAGAGTCAGTGCTCAACTGACTGCACCACCCAGGCACCCCTCACTTGAGTTGGAGAAAATATATGCAGAATAACATCATCTGAGGTCATAGGCTGAGATTTTACTTATAATCATCAATTTCACCATCTTCATTAGAGCCTCAAGTGCTGCTATATCACTCTGCATTAATTTTTGGATTAGATGTAATAAGTGAAATATTTTCCTCTGTTGGTTGTCTTTTCTTTGCCATTATGGCCAGTGGGGCGGGGGTCTGAATTTCCAACTGTGTTCAGTTAAAGCTAAAACCAGGCAACAAAGATGGTGGATGGCATCTCCAGACTTCTTTTATACCTTCTTGAAAGATGTAATTTTTTGGGCAATACAGTAAGAAAACTGAAGGATGATATCATAGCAGTCTTGATTTCACTATTGCAGTATCCCTCTGAGCAATTCCATCATTCTTTCATTTTCTTATTATTTTAATCTTTTTTAGGATACTTAGGAATAATTGATGAGTAATGATGGTGTAATTTCTAGAGTGTTGAAATAGCATAATAAATCTTAGATTTATAAAAAGGTCCAGTGGACTCACATGGTAATTGCAAGATAGAATGAGTTTTATTCTATTCTGGTTTCTTTTAGAGATTTTATTTATTCATGAGAGACAGAGAGAGGGGCAGAGGCAGAGGGAGAAGCAGGCTCCCCGCTCCACAGGGACTCGGTCCGAGGACCTTGGGATCATGACCTGAGCTGAAGGCAGATGCTTAACCAACTGGAACCACCTAGGTGCCCTATTTATTCTATTTTTTTAAAAATATATTTTCCATTTTCTTCTGTGGAAGACTTCTAATTTAAAAAGTCATGAAATATCAATATAAATCATTAAAATTGTTCAACAAAAAAACTTAAAAGTGGAAATGGTGTCTAATGACCCTGATGGTATACTGAGGATTAAACACTAGGTGCCGGTGAGTCAAAATGTCCCCCTTTTAAAGAGGCATTTTATAAAAATCTGTTGTGATAGTTTCCACATGGCTGCATAGGTATCTTTGGTGCTGTTTTTAAACTTGCAGACAGTTTAAATATGACACTGCTAATGGTACAACTGAGTTGACAAAGAATTTCTAGATAGATGTTAATCTAGCCAGGTTTTTCAGTTACACCTTGTCTCAATTCTTACATCCAGGAATGGCTTGGTATACTCAGCTAATGACCCCATGGAGGGTAGATGTGTTACATAATAAAGAAGAGCATCACCTCTGTGATTCTGGACAGTCCAGGCTGACAGATATGAACACTTGCATATAGGTCAAACTAGTTAAATATAGAACAGCCGTTATGGAAGGCAGTTGCCAGGGCCTCAACAGCATCAGCCCTGTTTCTGTGGGGGAAGACTTTGCAGATGGTAAGAGCAGAGCTAGAGGCCAGTGAATTAAAGAGGATTGCATGGTGGAAATTTAAACTCTTTGGTAAAGGGTTTATTGATGAGTCAGCTATATTAATCTGTGAAGACGAATCTTGACATCTTCCTTACCTGACTCCTAATTTATTGCAAGAACTTACCTTTATTTAAGTAACACACCTGTAAAAATTGGTGTGGTTGTACTGACTAGGTTGGGGGAAGGCACCTGATGACAGGTCACAAGATTAGTAAGGTTCTGAAAAGGTCAGAATTGTACTGATTATGTTTAAGACAGATTGTTCCTGTGGGTCTACAGTGTTCCTATTGTGTCTGGCTTCCCATCCACACAGATGATTTTTGAGGTCAGACTGAGAAGGAAGTCATGATTCCAGTGGCAACATAAGGCACAGTGACAGCAAAGTTCATACATTTTAGCAGCTTTTTGTTTCATGCTAAATTGGCAGACAACCTTGAATAAAAGTGTCTTATAAAATAATGTAGAGGGGCACCTGGGTGGCTCAGATGGTTAAGTGTCTGCCTTCGGCTTGGGTCATGATCTTTAGGTCCTAGGATTGAGCCCCATGTCAGGCTCCCAGCTCAGCAGGGAGTCTTCTTCTCCCTCTCCCTCTGCCTCTCCTCCTGCTTGTGCTCTCTCTGTCTCTCTCTCTTAAATGAATAAATAAATTCTTTAAAAATAAAATAAATAAAATAACATAAAATCTCAGGGCACCTGGGTGACTCAGTCGGTTAAGCGTCTGCCTTCGGCTCATGATCTCATGGTCCTGGGATCAAGCCCCACATCGGGCTCCTTGCTGGGTGGGGAGTCTGCTTCTGCCCCTCCCCCCACTCATGCACTTGCAGCTCTCTCAAATAAATAAATAAAGTCTTTAAGAAAAAAAACTCTACACGTGTTAAAACTCACAAAACTACATACCAAAATTCAGTTTTACTTCATAATAAATTTTTAAAAACAGATAAAATATAGTATTTATATTCCATTATTCATATTTGGATTATTGTTCACTCTTTAATGCAGTTCTCTGCAAAATGATAGTCATGTGTTCCTCAAGGTTTCTGAAATTTAGGGTTTTTTTCCCCGAACTACTTACAGATTGTTTTCCTTCCATCAGTGTTTTAAAAACTAAGTTCAAATCTGAAAAAAAAAATAATTTTCTCAATATAGTCATATTTATTGAACAGATGTCTGATGATAAATGATAGCTTGGTTGCTTAAAAAAAAGTTTCAATACCAAAAGCTATCATCTTTCCAACTGTAGAAAAGACTGAGGATAAGGAATTGGAACTATACCTTCAGTTTTGCCAAACACTTCTGTATGGTAGGGTATTAATTCTTGGAAATTTTGTGACTGAAAAACAGATTCTACATTTTTTTTTTAAAGATCTTATTTATTAATTTGAGACAGAACAAACTGGGGCGGCGCAGAGGGAGAGATAGGGAAAGAAGCAGACTCGCCTCTAAGCAGGAAGCCTGATGTGGGGCTACATCCCAGGACCCAGAGATCATGACCTGAGCCAAAGGCAGACACTTAACCAACTGAGCCACCCAGGTGCCCCATAAAATAGTCAAAATTGTTATAACAAAGAATAATGTGTGGAGAGCAAGCTTACCCAACCTACTGCTGTAGTAGAATAGGCTGGTAATAATATAAAAATATAAAGCCTGATAGAAATGACATCTCAATCAATGAAGAGAAAAGATTATTTAGTCTACAATATTGGATCAGTTAATTGTTTGAGTAAGAATTATTTGGATTCTTATTTCACATGTACCATTTACAAAACTGAAACTCCAGATAGATTGAAAAATTATATGTAAAGTAAAGATTTAAAAGAGAAGAAAATATAGGTGACTATCAGGTCTACAGTAGGGAAGGATTTTAAGGGTAAAATTAATTTTAAAAATCATAAAATTAAAAATGGGTAATTTTGGCAACTTACATAGTAAAAAAAAAAGTAAAGGTCCTTGTAGATTCAAAAATATACCATAAATAAAAGATAAGCGGCAAGCTGGGATAAAATATTTATAACAAATGAATAATACCCTTAATATATAAAGAATTTTTCTATAAATCAATAAGAAACACTACTAAATCTCAAAAGAAAAATGTGCATAGGATATGTACAAATAATAAAAGGAAAATTACAAATGATTTTAAAACATGATTTTAGAAAGTACCATCTTCTTCAGTAATCAGACAAATGCCAGTTAAAAACAATTGAAAAATACCATTGTTTGATTATCAAGTTGGGAATTACTTTTTAGATTTTTCTAATATTCATTACTTGTGAGGATATACCAGGGTAGTCACTGTCATATACCTTGGTGGGATTATAAAATGATAAAATCTTTCTGGAAAAGTATTTGACAACCTATTTCAAGGGCCTTAAAATACTCAACACACCTTTTAAAGTAACAATTTGCATTCAGGAAGTAATCATATCTATTGTCAAGGAGTTAAGTACAAAAATGTTTATCATGGGGCACCTGGCTGGCTCAATCAGTAGAACATGTGACTCTTGATCTCTGAGTCGTGAATTCAAGCCCCATGTTGGGTATAGAGATTACTTAAAAATAAAAACCTTTTTTTTTTTTAAAGATTTTATTTATTTATTTGACAGAGAGAGACACAGCGAGAGAGGGAACACAAGCAGGGGGAGTGGGAGAGGGAGAAGCAGGCTTCCCGCTGAGCAGGGAGCCCGATGCGGGGCTCGATCCCAGGACCCTGGGATCATGACCTGAGCCGAAGGCAGACGCTTACCTGACTGAGCCACCCAGGCGCCCCATAAAAGTCCCAACTCTTAAAAAAAAAAAAAAAAGATTCTATCCATACCAGAGGTTTAATGAATACCAATTGTATCTAATCCTGAATCTCATTATGCCCATTATTTATATTATCCATATGTAAGTTAATGTTCATTTTCACCTGTTTTGTTAATCCCTGATTTTGTTTGTTTGTTTAAAAAAAGAAAAAATTTATGGAGCGCACTTCCTTCTTTGGTTCCTATAAGAGACTTAAGTACTTGAATATAAATTGTTAGAAGGTCCATGTTAACCTAATGAATTATTAGCATTTGAAAATATTTGCATCTATTAAAAGTTTACAATATGCAAACTATTTTCTTATAATGACTCTGTATTCAACAAACTCAAATCACTATGCAGAAGAAATAGCACCCCCTTCACTATTCTTTCTATAAACTATGTCTCTTGTTCTCACTTTACTGTTAGAAAAAGTACTTTGTTTTCGTGTGATATAACCAAATGTGAATCATGTTCACCTCCTTCCGTCATCTGCCCACTTCCCAATCAACCTCTGGGTAGAGTTACTGCTTAGTTATATAATATGACAGACGTTAAGCTTGCTGCAACTGTTCTCTCACCAAAATTCAGGGAAAATGGGAGGGAGTTGCCATTCACTGACTTAAGACAGACATCTGATAATTATGAGTTCTTTTCAGTAGTGAGAGAAGAAATGCATGTCATGAACAGGTTGTTATTTGATGGACTATTCACATTCATTAATATATAATGTACATTTTTGTTTTATGGCTATTAAATATGAGGTTCTGGAAGACTTTTCAGTTTGCAGAATTCTGAGAATGCAGTTCTAATACCTTTGAAGGGTAGAAGCCATGAGTACACCTGCTGTATTTATTAGTCAAAATGGAGCAAAATCAATCTGTGACAGCTTTGTTTTGCTTTCTTTGACTAGTTTGTTTAGTAATATATTCAAATTATGACCTTTACTATAATTTCTTCCCTCAACAGCTTGGTGCTAATAGTGGTTTGCACATAATCATCTTTGATGAAATTGATGCCATCTGCAAGCAGAGAGGGAGCATGGCTGGTAGCACAGGAGTTCATGACACTGTCGTCAACCAGTTGCTGTCCAAAATTGATGGGGTAGAGCAACTGAACAACATCTTAGTCATTGGTATGTTTGCTTTGAAAAAAAAAATTCTATGATTTCAAAAAGACACATAGGTTCTGAATTAAGATCTGTATAGGTTGTAGTTAATACTGTGTTGCCCATGTTTCCAAATTAGAATCAGGTGATATTGAAGAATCTTCAGTACCTATTTTAATGTCTGGCCTTAATAGGACAAATAAAAGATGGGTTTTAGTGACTCATGGGTGTATGCTCATAGCTCAAAGATGAAAAAGGCAGCATAGTGTAATGCAGTGGTTTTCAAATTGCATCCTGTAGGCCTCTAGGGGCCCTCAGAGGTGCCTCAGGGTCTGTGAGTGAGCTTCAGATCATGTAATCCCAATTATAACTTCTTCTTTTAACTGTTTCATGTACTGAGGTTCTTTTAAGATGACTTTAAAAAACAAAACAAAACTTCTGATATTTATGAAGGTTAAAAACCATTGGCCTACAAAAAAGGAGAGAGACTTTGGGGTTGGACAGATCATGTTCACATTGTCCCTCTCTCACTTGGACAGGCTACTTAGCCTCTCTGAACCGTACCTTCTCTTTTTAAATATTTGAAGTTTTCATTACATTTATATTCCATTGGCAGTATAGTGAAATACTAAAGCAGAGTCTTCAGGTATTTCCATTAGAACAGATCAAGAACAAATGATATTTTTATTTGAGAATAATTGGTTTTCTATTTGACCTTTATAAAATATCTTTTTTTTTTTTAAAGATTTTATTTATTTATTTGGCAGAGAGAGACACAGCGAGAGAGGGAACACAAGCAGGGGGAGTGGGAGAGGGAGAAGCAGGCTCCCCGCGGAGCAGGGAGCCCGATGTGGGGCTCGATCCCAGGACCCTGGGATCATGACCTGAGCCAAAGGCAGACTGGTCAACCAGCTGAGCCACGCAGGCACCCCTAAAATATCTTAACTTGTTTGAGAAATTATTATTCTTACCTATACTGAAGGGACATTTTATCTTATTTTTTAACTTTTGTTGTTTTGTTTTGAAATCTGTGCTCAGGAATGACCAACAGACCAGATCTGATAGATGAGGCTCTCCTTCGACCTGGAAGACTGGAAGTTAAAATGGAGATAGGTAAGCAGATCTGTCACTGGTTGGGGGAGGGGTGTGTGTTTAGAGTTCATTAGTAAGAGCAGAGTCCTATAACTTAACATTGGTTAGAAAAGTTGTGTATCATGAGGAGCACATGTTTACCTGCTTAAGTACCTATAAGAAAAACATTAGGATTATAATAATTTCTATTTTATTTTCAATTTTACCAGGCTTACCAGATGAGAAAGGTCGACTACAGATCCTTCACATCCACACTGCAAGGATGAGAGGGCATCAGTTACTCTCTGCTGACGTAGATATTAAAGAACTGGCTGTGGAGACCAAGAATTTCAGCGGTGCTGAACTGGAGGGGCTGGTGCGGGCGGCACAGTCCACTGCTATGAACCGACACATCAAGGTCAGGAAAATCAGTTAACACGTTAGGATTCTGCAGCTTTATAAATACTGTGTCAGTGTTCTTTCCCTTTCCTTTCAAATGTGCCAAGGGCTGTGGTAGTGCTGACTTTTGACAGAGAAGAGACATGGTGAAAGGAATGGGAATTGTCAGCTGCCAAAGCTCAGAGTGGCAGGAAGTAGATGATGCTGGCACCTGTCCCACGGTAACCACTAACACATCTGCCTCGGGTTGCTGCCATCTGATACAAACATGTGAAGATGAAGAGTATGAAGAATTTAGTTTTTAATCTTTGTACTGTGTAGAATTGTAACATGTCATAGGAAGTTGGGTTTTCTATGATGCTAGAATTATGGGGGCTGCTTCATTCAGCACATACACTGAATACCTGCTGTTTTCTGAGTATTAAACTGGAGACACAAAGATGATAAACCACGACCTCTCCCCTCAAGGAATTCAGAGTCAGGCGGATGGACATGTTTGTAAATTAGTACAATAATGTTACTGATACTATGGTAGGAAGACATACCAGGGTACTTTTATGTTGATAAAGTGCTTTTGAGTCTTTACCATCCCTTCTCCTCTTCAGGGATAGATGGATGACTTCCAGATTTATGTCTCATCTCTTGAAAGCTTCTTTCTCCTGCTTTCAGATTTACACAAAATACCTCTACCTCGATGTTTTATCAGGTCTCAAATTTAATATTCCCAAACCAAATTCACTGTCTTTTTTTTTTTTTTTTTAACTGCTTTCCTTCCTGTTCCTATTTTCCTATTTATCCCAATTTCCCAGGCTTAAAACTTCAGGAATATCTTTAATTACTGCCACTCTGCTCTGTCCTATATCAAGACATTCGCCAAATTTTGTCACTTCTATCTTGGCAGTGTCCTTCAGTTTCTACCCACCTTCTGTTTTATTAGTCTTCCTGTTTCATACTATTTTACCCTACAGAAACTTCAGAACAAAGTATAGGCTTCTTAGCCTGATCCTTAAGGTCCTCTAGATCTGACCCTAAACTGGCCTTTCCAAATGTGTTCCCAATTATTCTCCATACTTTAGCCAAACCGAAATACTCATTGGTCATCAGACATTAATTTATTTTTTCACTTACCTGGTTTTGCGGAAGTCTTTACCCTCTATGTTTACTTATCTTTTTAATACCTAGTTCGTATGCCACCACTTTTCTTCAAACCTTTTCTGATTGTCTCCTTTAAGAAGGATGTATTGTCTTCCTTCTTGAAATAGTAATGTATCACTATGGTACTTTTGGTTCACTTTGGTTCACAGTAGATTTATTCAGCACCCACTCTATGCCAGACACTGTGCAGGCAGCTAATGCTACACCTGAAAGAAGTAAACTGCCTACCCTGAGCAGCCCATGGTTTAATCTCCACATTCAGTAACAGAAAGGACAGGAGACGTAAGGAAGTGAAAGGGTGTCAGATGTGGTCAACTCGTGGTGTGAGAGGATGTTTCATAGAGACATTTCTGGGTGAATGTGTCTCTTGGTGGGTTAGGACATTTTAGGTAGAAGGCAAAGGAACAGAGACACAAAATAGCATGGTGTGTTAGGGTAATTCAGTATCGCTTCAGCATAAAAGGTAGGGGAGGGGAGGTAGAGAGAGACATTGTGGGGAAAAAGTCAGGAGACTAAAGCAGGGAGTGGAGCACAAAGAGCCTTTTATATTGTGCTAAGAAGTATGGACTTTTTTCCTGTGAGTAGTGCTAAGCCATTGAAGAGTTTTAAGAATAGCAGCGACATAGTGTTAAAACATAAGCTCACTCTGGCAGCTGTGTCGAGTGGAGTATTGAGGTGAGTGGAGTTGGCAACATCCTATCACTGATTCTAACCTGAGGACTGTGGCCCATGAGCCATATCCAGTTCACCACCAATTTTTATAAATAAAATTTTGGGGGAACATGCCCAGTTATGTATGTGTTGTCAGTGACTGCTTTCATGCTCCAGTGGTAGAGTTGAGTATTTGCAACAAGGACTGTATGGCCCCACAAAGCCTAAAATATTTACTATCTCATTATTTACAGAAAAAGTTTGTCAACCCCTGTTCTAGACTTTAAGTCCATTTCTTATTCATGTCTGAATATCCCACAGTGCCCCAAATAGGTCTAAATACTGAGAACGTAGCAGGTGTTTGGTAAGTTTCTAAAATTAGTAAACTTATATATGTATTCTGAATCAAGCTCTACCCATAAGTCATAATTTCCCTACATAATAGAAGTGACTTTGTTCTAGCTCAGGAATGCCAAAGGTCAGGATAGTGTGGAAATAACAGTATTGGTTCCTTTATAGAGTGGATCTATCCATCCATCTATTCATTCTTTCATCCTTTCTCCTTGCCATAAGAAATGTCTTAGAAGTGATGGGGACTTCAAGAAAAGTTGTGTAAATGATGTGAGGATTGTTCCCCACCATACTGATCTTTCATCTCAGACCACATCAGTGCATCTTGGTATAATCCACAGTGACTGGTGTATTATCAAAGTTTTCATATGCAGTGGCCTCTGGATTTTTCTCTTAGTCACTTGTCATTTTTACCACAATAGTCCTATCTCAAAATGTCATTCTAAGCCATTCTGTCACTAAGAAACATACTTTCTTCAAGTATATATTGGGTTTATCTACACACAAAGCAATGAGTAATGGTGGAGAGATCACAGATTTTATAGTCAGAAGATGTGGCTATGCATTAAACTTCTTTCACTTTTTAATTTTTTTTATTTAAGATTTTAAAAATTTATTTATTAGAGAGAGAGCGAGAGACAGCAAGAGTCCCAGGGGTGGGGAAGAGAAAGAGGCTCCTTGCCATCAGAGGCCCGACACGGGGTTCGATCCCAGGACCCTGGGATCATGACCTGAGCTGAAGGCAGATGCTTAACTGACTGAGCCACTCAGGCACCCCTGACTTTTTATTTCTGTCAAGGGGAAATAACTACTTACCTCATCAGATTTTTGTGAAAATCAAATCACTTCCAAACTATATAAAATGTTAATTGTTTACATTTTTTGCTATTATTGGCTAATTTGAGAACCATATATATCTTTTACAATGCCTGAGTTTCTGAATTTGTTGACTATTTGCAGTTATAATTTTTTCCATTGTAAGTGTTAGTTACCACCGTACAGAATATGTTATCCTTCAGATTTGCAAGTAAGAAGTAGTGCAAATAGTTGATATTCTTGCCTTCACTTTTCCCATGTGGTTACTTTTAAACTTAAGATAGTGCATATTGACTTGTGATCAATATCTTTTATACCAAAGAGCTTTTAATTTTTTTTCAGTATCTATGGAATATCTAATACAGGGGACTATTTAGGCCCTTCAGGGAAGAGAAAGATTTAAAGGACACTAACCCTAGCTCCCAAGGAGAAATAATGTGAACATTTATTTTCTTTTCTATGTTTTTAAAAATCTGTGTTGTCAAAGGTCTTGAAACACTGTTTTCCCATCAAGACTCCTCAGCTGAACAAAAGGCATAAAGTTGTAATATTTCCATTGTTATAGATGTTCATAGCTTTACTAGTAGTGAATGATGAGTAAGTATTTAATTTGAAGCTTATGATCTGAAGTTGATATACAATTTTAAAACATCCACAGCATTCAACTGTTTGTTCTAATGTCCTGTCTTTGTATTATAAAAAGCCCTAATTGGTTTTATTTTGCATCCTTTTCAAAAGATTTAGGCTTAAATAAAGTCAGGTAGACTCAACTAAACAAGTTTTCCCTGTTAGACTTTTTTTTTTTTCAAGTTTTCTGAAACGAGGAGAAAATCCGGTCATAAACACCTGATGTTCATGTCATTTGTACATGAACCCATGTTTGTGGTCAACTGAAATTCATATGACATTTGGTTGTTTTTTTCTTGAAAGGAATTTCTGCTTCAGGTAGAAAATATTCATAACCCGAATTTCTTCTGCTCTAATCGGGTCTAAGGAAGTAAATTGAGGACATGCACACACACACAACACTCTACCTGAATCAAAGCTCTGACTTATGCTTGCAGAATTTCAATAAAATAATTTCTTGTTTTCTGTAGAATTTTGATTGATTAAGGTCATTCTACCCTTAATTTAAGAGGAATGATAAGAACTTTGAAAGGTCAGATTTAAAAGGTTATGAAATTTAAGGGTGACCACTTGATATTTGCTAGTGTTGAAATACAAGTTTATTAGTTTCTGCAGGTATAAGCTGAAAGATGTTGCCTCTTCTATATTGATTAGCTGTTATAAATAAAATTGCAGGAAAAAATCACAGTAATTCAGACAAACAAGAATAGGTTTTCTGAATGAATAAAAATTCAGAATTCTAGAATATTTTAAAATTAGATTTTACTAATTTTGATAAAATAGTAAAAGTTAGCTAAGAGAAGTCCTTAGAAACCTTAATGAATAGGCAGGAATAATTTATAATTAGAATATTGATTGTTTACAATTAGGTAACTTCTAAAATTCCTGGCGTGCCTAACAACTTGTTCTAAAATAACTCTCCCCCAGGGGCGCCTGGGTGGCTCAGTCGTTAAGCGTCTGCCTTCGGCTCAGGTCATGGTCCCAGGGTCCTGGGATTGAGCCCCACATCGAGCCCCACGTCGGGCTCCCTGCTCCGTGGGAAGCCTGCTTCTCTCTCTCGCACTCCCCCTGCTTGTGTTCCCTCTCTTGCTGTGTCTCTCTCTGTCAAATAAATAAAATCTTTAAAAAAAATAAAATAAAATAAAATAACTCTCCCCCAGCTTTTCACTTTTTAATTCATTGGGTAAGTCCTTTATTAATAGTAAAAAGACGAGTTTCACACGGCTTCAGTCCTGAAATCTATCATATTTTTTGGCAAACGTCAAAAGTTAAGATTTTCCTCTCATATTGCTATATGTTTCTATCATTTGAGTTCACTTTCACCAGCAGAGGAAATCAAAACACAAAACATCATAGTAGAAACTCAGGCCTATATACAGAGGAGACATTGGGAATGAGGCTGGAGGTCAGAGGCTTCATTGGGGTTTTAACATGATTCTGTCAGAGCTCCTTCTTACTTTGACCTGAGAGTTGACATCTTGTAGAATCCTTGAAGATGTGTCAAAAAGTTTTAATCAGAGTTAAAATCTTTATATAAGAATACCTAGGAAGGAAATCTTATATCTATCCTTTAGTTAAATTATCCTACCCTTATTTTAAGAAAACTTCGAGGCTTGTATAAGGATAAAGTGAGATAATGGGTATGATGAAATGAGATAATGTATATGAACATGCTTTATAAACTATTAAGCACTGGGGTGACTGGGTGGCTCAGTCAGTTAAGCATCTGCCTTTGGCTCAGGTCATGATCCCAGGGTCCTGGGACTGAGCCCCGTGTTGGGCTCCCTGCTCAGCAGGGAGCCTGCTTCTCCTTCTCCCTCCATCCCTCCATCAAACCCCCGCCTGGTTCATGCTTGCTTTCTCTTGCTCTCAAATAAATACATAAAATCTTTAAAAAATTAAAAATAAATAAAAATAAACTATAAAGCACTCTAGGGATTTATATATTATGAACTGAGCATAGAGGTGCTTGTTTCTTGTAACACCATTTCCTTTCTTTAACTTAGAAGTGTCAAATTAATGTGGTTAATATTTTTTTAAGGTTTTATTTATTTGAGAGAGCACGAGTGAGAGAAGGAGCAGAGTGGGAGGGAGAGGGAAAGAGAATCTCTCAAGCAGAACCGGAGCCTGATGTGGGGCTCGATCCCATGATCCCAAGATCATGACCCAAGCCAAAACCAAGAGTCGGATGCTCAACCGACTGATCCACCCAGATGCCCCAAATGTGGTTAATATTTATCAAATGCCTAATATGTGCTGATGAAAACCCTATTAATAATTTAAATGCTAATTGTTCTCTGTATTTAAGTAGAATCTATTATTATATCTATTTAGATATTATTTGTTACTCTCTTTTTAAAATTATAGAAGTCATGTATGAATATATTCTCTCTGTAGAAGACTCAAGGATGCCCAGTGTTAGAGGGAAAAGTGAGAAACACTGTCTCCAGTACCCCTTCTCTTTCCCTCTCCAGAGGTAGCCAACATTTGGGTTATATCTGTATAGTCTGTTTTCCTTAGATTTGCATTCATATGTGCTTTAAAAAAAATCAATGGAATTATACTGCAGTTTATATTTTTCACTTGACAGTAGATCTTGGATAGCTTTCCATGTCAGTATATACAAGTCTTCATTATTTTGGACAAATGCATAGTATTCTAGAATATTATAACATAATTTATTTATTTATTTTTTAAGATTTTATTTATTTGATAGAGCGAGACACAGTGAGAGAAGGAACACAAGCAGGGAGAGTGGGAGAGGGAGAAACAGGCTTCCTGCTGAGCAGGTAGCCCGATGCGGGGCTCGATCCCAGGACCCTGGGATCATGACCTGAGCCAAAGGCAGACGCTTAACGACTGAGCCACCCAGGTGCCCTATTATAACATAATTTAAAATGTAAGATCCATGAGAGCAGGAACTTTGTTAGTTTTATATTCTGATAGGAGTCTGGTGCCTGGAACAGTAAATAATACTGTTGTGAAAGTGCTTGCCTATCCCTCCCCAAGTGCATGTGAGAATCATTTCCTAGGGGAGATAGCTGGATGTATTTTTGAAGACTACATTAAGTTACATTATCTTCTAGTTTCTAGTGTTGCTGGTGAGAGATATGCCAGTTTTATTCTGGTTTCTGTGCAGGTAACCTGTTTTTGTCTCCCAAAAGGGTTCAAGGACTTCCTCTTCACCTGTAGTGTTCTGTTAGTTTCCAACAGTGTGTCTAGACAGATGTGGGGTTTTTTCACTCATCCTGATCAGCACTCATTGAATCTTTTAAACTGCAAAGACACTCCTTTTTTCAGCTGCGGAAAACATTTTTTCTTCTGTCTTATTCTTTTTTCTCTATCATTCTTTCTCTTCCTTCCTTCTGAGACTCCTCTTGGGTCAGTGTTAAGTTTCTGGATATATCTTCCATGCTTTTTAACCTTTCTCTTTCACTTTTTCATTTCATGGGATTTGGGGCAGGAAGGGAGATAAATAAATATGTTCTGTTTGCCATCTTGATCCAGTTTCCTGACATAGTTCCTTTTATCCCATAAGGCTGACTTTTTACAAAATGTCTGTCATTTCATTTGTCTCGACAATCTGTTCCTAAAGGAACATGAGTCATATTTTATAATAATCAATGGAAGGTTGATATTGCTTAATATACTTTTGTTTTAAGTCAGATTTTTTTGGAAGATACCCTCTTTAAAAAAGGTAGTGCCATTTAAAAATTAGACTCACTTGCCTTGTGCTATTGGGAGTGAGCCCAGTCACATTAAAAAATGTGTTGGTATCTCAATCACTCATCAGGTCCAGGCAGCTCCAAGTGCTGGTAAAGGCCTTGATGCTTCTCCAGATGTCTGTTCTAAGTGTTAGCTCCAGGTGCAGCAAGCAGAATATTTGGAGCTAGCACATAGATTCTCAACCACCGAGTATGACTACAAATCAAAGTTGTAGGACATTGGTCTTCTAGTATAATGGTTCACAAACCCACTTGAGCATCAGAATCACCTGTGGCACTTTATGAAAATATAAATGTATGAGCCCTCTGTTGGACCTGTCAAATCAAAATCCTGAAGGGAGTGGGGCTGGGCTTCTGCATAACTTTAAAGGCTCTAGAGGTTATGCTGGTATGCAGCCAAGGACGAGAACCACTGTTCTTGGAGACCCTCTGTGTGTTTTTCTCCTCCTCGTGCCTTATTTGGAAAAAAAAAAAGCTATCCAGCATTCTTTGGTACAGATTTGTCATAATTTACTTAACTGGTACCCTCTTGCTAGACATTTATTTTGCTTCTAATTTTCTATTATTACAAATTACTCTAATAGATATCCTGATATCTATAACTTTGCATACATTTGTGGATATATTCATGAGATAAATTCCAAGAAGTGGAATTGTTCAGGCAAAGGTTATGTGTGTTTGTGAATTTGAGAGAGATGTTTTTCGTCTGTGAAAAGATGCCTTTTAAGTCTTCAGGCATTATGTTCTTAGACTGGAAATATTCTTACATCTTGGAAGTCCTTACATTTTGTTTTCATTTCTAATTAGGCCAGTACTAAGGTGGAAGTGGACATGGAGAAAGCAGAGAGCCTGCAGGTGACAAGAGGAGACTTCCTTGCTTCTTTGGAGAATGATATCAAACCAGTGAGTATGGGTATTGAGTGATTCTAGAGAAAAGTAAATGCCATTTTGCTCAATATTCTGTAAGGTTATATCATACATACTTTTAAAAATCAGGAAATCTCAGTATTGGAAGTGTCCAGTATGAGAAACATTTTCACATTAATGCTGGTGGCTGGGTAATTAATCAGTACTTAATTGAAATTATTTCTCATGATAGGGAGATTGCCATCTCATAACACTTGGTATTGTCAGACTTAATTTTTGCCATTCATTTTATCTTTTGCTGCTGTCATCTGTAATAGTTACCAAAAATACTAGAGCCCAGCCTAACTGCTTTATGCCAGGAGTTTTTTAATGACAAATAATTTGGCTACCAGGAAGGGGAAACTAAGATAACTTAGTTAAGTAATTAATAATTTACTTTTATTTATTGCATGGGTCTGGGGGATAAAACAGAAAGTAAAATGACAGAATATGTAAGGAAGACTGCTACATATGGTTAGACTTGGAGTGGGGGGGGTCACTGTTTCCTGGTTCAGGTATCTTGCTCCTGCTGTTGTGAGGATTGGAGTACACACTTGGAATCATTAAAGACAAAAGCCAGCCAGTCTTCATATTTCCTACAGTAGCCATCCAACCAGTGCTTCCTAGACTCCTTTATAACTTTTTACAGGGCCATTCAGTTCCCATATCCAGAACAGGGGATGATAACTTTCTTCTGTATTCAGGGATCAAAAGACTAGTGTGTGCAAGGATGAGAGGGTGGTCGGCAAAGTGATTTGGTGGCAAAGTAACAGAGTAATGAGACCACTGTATATTGTTAAGACAGTATTACAGAGAATGATTTTCTGTGAGGCACAAGTTCTAATGTAAAAATCATTCCATATGTTGGGTAATGAAAAATTGACTTTTTGAGGGATGTGATAATTTTTTAAAATTTGAAATTCTCAACATGTGTGACCCTTAGATTACATTGGGTTCTGTTTTCTTACTCATTTCTTCACTTGTTAACCTTATGAAAATGCAATTGCTAACACACTTGTTAACCTTATGAAAACGCAGTGCTAACATTACTGACTTCTCTTGGCAGCTGGTTTGATGGGAGTTACAATGTGAAAGTAGAAGTTGAAAATGAAGAGGGATGTGATTTAAGCTCTAATATATAGCAAGCACACATAAGATTATTATATACAGTAATTGCTTTTATTTCCTTTTTCTCCTACTTCAGTCTTTCAGTATAGCTGCTCCTTTCTACCTCATTCTAAATCTCATATTTACAAACCTAGGCATACCTTGCTGCCATTTAACTTATGTCCCCTGCTACCAAGCTGATGTGGACAAGATCTTCTCATTACCATTTCATTTTCCATTTTAATCCGAGACACCTACCGTCAGTGTGAAGATAGTATCTCTGTCTGCTGAGCCAATTGCTTCTAAGTCCATAACCTCTTCTTCTCTTTGTTCTTAACAGAAGGCCACAACCAATGTACTCCTTACAGAAACAAGCACATTGAAACTACCCTTTCTCAGGGATCACAAGGGCTGGGGCTCTTGTAGAATCTGACCCGAGAATCTATGTTTTACTCCATTAAGTCCCCCAAAGTAACTCCCCCACCACTGGATAAAAGGTTAAATGAGAAATTATAAAATAATGGGTTTTTTGTTTTTGCTTTTTAAGCTTTTTACATTAATATGGGATATTGCTCAACACTTTTAGTGTGTTGAAATTATTACTCATCTTTTGTACCTTTAAGTATTTTAGTTTGTATACTAACACTCAAAATGCTTTAAATTATCCTTTTCCTCCATAGGCATTTGGCACAAACCAAGAGGATTATGCAAGTTACATTATGAATGGTATTATCAAATGGGGTGATCCAGTTACACGAGTTCTAGAAGATGGGGAGCTGCTGGTTCAGCAGACTAAAAATAGTGACCGCACACCACTGGTTAGCGTCCTTTTGGAAGGTAAAGAATGAGGAGACGGCATTAAAAGTAAAAAAAAAAAAAAAACTTTTGCAAAGTTATTTAGCACATTCCAGAAAAATGAATTATTTTCCGTTCTAAATCTATTCATGATCTAAAAATAGTAATCCAGTCTATGTGTAAATATTGTGCATAAATTAAAATTTTCTTGGGATAGAATGTTACTGATGAATGATAGCAACTAGTTTTCTTGTGGGATTGTATCTAAATTTCTGTTACTTAATAGACTGTATGCTACCACAGAGTACTTGAGTTAATTATAAATAAATAGCCACTGAGTGCTATGTTATATAATAGACTGATAGCACATAGTGCTTGATTCAGTTAAATAAGTATTCATTTAGTAAAATGTTTTAGGCATTGAACCGGTTGCTGGGGATACAAAGACATTCACAGAGTTCAGTCTGGTCATGAAGAAAAGACACGTAAACAAATTCTTAACTACAGTATATATGTGTAAAGGTGTATGTGAATGCCAGTCATTTTGCCCAGGGATGATCAAAGAAAGCTAAAGGTGGTGTTTAATTTTAGACTTTGAAGGATTAGTTATGATTTTACCAAGTAGACGGAAAGGCAGGGACATTCTATTCACTAGTTACTTGTTTACAGTTACGATTAGTACAACAGAAAGGTTTGGTGAGTCCACATGACAGAGGAATCTTAACTCCTTCCAAAGTCTGCGAGTGAGGGCCTCCTGAACACATTAAGCCAAGACCTGAGGATGAGGAGAAGCTGGCCCAGCAAAGTAATTGGGGAAGATTTCTAGCTAGAGGGACCGGCATGTGAAAAAGGCCTGGGCGAGAAGGGGATTGAAACAGAAAGGGACATTGGCTAGACATGAAACTGAAGAAGTAGATAGGACCCAGTTCTTACATAGCCTTGTAGACCATATTAAAGATTCAGTCTCTGTCTGGAGGGGCAATGGAAGCCATTTGTAGGGTTTTAAGCAGTGAAGTGACATGATAAGATTTGTATTTTCAAAACATCATGACTGCTTTGTGGTAGAGAATAGATTGGAGGGTCAGAAAAGATACAGGAGAAACCAGTGGTTAGAAGCAGCTGCATTAATGCATCTTTTTTTTTTTTTTAAGATTTTATTTATTTGAGAGAGAGAGAGAGAGCATGAGAGGGGGTAGGGTCAGAGGGAGAAGCAGACTCCCTGCTGAGCAGGGAGCCTGATGTGGGACACGATCCCAGGACCCTGGGATCATGACCTGAGCTGAAGGCAGACGCTTAACCGACTGAGCCACCCAGGCGCCCAAGTGGACCATTTTGAGAAATATGTAGGAGAAAGAATAAAAGAGACTTCATTATTATTATTAATTATTAATCATAATTAAGCCAACATTCTTTGGACATTCTATTGGCACTTTACACGTATTATCTTATTTAAACCCCACTTCAATCCTCTGAGGGCAGATGCTTCTGTTAGGTCTATTTGGTAGATGGGGAAGCTAAACTTAGAAATATTAAGTAACTAGATTGAATATGGGGAAGAGTTATCAAATATAATCGCCAGGTTTCTACTATACACGACCTGGTAAATGGTGCTGTTCACTGAAATTGGGAACACTAGTGGAGAAGCACATTTCAGGAAGAAAGATTATGAGTTCAGTTTTGGATATGTTGAGTTTGAGGTTCCTATAGGATAATTGAATTGGAAATGTTGAGCAGCCCATTGGATATGTGTGCGCAGAAGAGAGGTCTGGCTGGCAGTAACATTATCATGAGTGTCTGTATATATAGACTGTTGTTGAAGCCGTGGAAGTTGGGTGAGGTTACTTACAGAAGGGGTGTAAGTTGAAAAGAAGAAGGAGCCTACAAGTGATCTCTGAGGTATGTCAACATTTAAAAACCAAGTAGATCAGGAAGAGTTGATAAAGGAGACTGAGCAAGAGGTGAGAGGGAGAGAAAGAGAAGGAGCTATCACAGAAGCCAAGGAAATCCATTGTATCAAATATTCCTGAGAAGCCAACAGACAGAGTGTCTGTTGGATTTGGTGACATGGAGGTCAGTGGTGACCCAGATGGGAGCCTGTTCCATGTAATGGCAGTGGAAGCCAGAGGGTTGGTTTGAGGATGGAGGGAAAATGAAAAGTGAAGGTGGCCAGCATAGATAATTATTTAGAGAAGTTTCATTTTGAAGGGAGAAGGAGTGCTGTTGAGGGGTGTGAACCCAGAAAGAGTTTTTTGCTTTATTAAACTGTTAGGTAGACTAAAGCATGCTGAGATGCTGTTGGACAGACCGTAGGGAAGAACGAGAGATGGAACAAATGGGGAAGAGGATTCAGTCAGTGTCAGGTTCCTGAGAAGATGGGAAGGAGGAATTGGTTGGTTTGTGGATGGAAGAGAAGGGAAAGAGGAGATGTCCAAATACAGATAAGTTTATAGATTGGGTTGCCTTTATGAGAAGGCCTAACTAAATCTTGAAAATTTTAGCTTTTTAAGTCACATTTGCTTCAAAAAGGCATTTTTTCCCTGCCCCCCAGTGTCATCTCCTAAGAAGATCGTATTTTTTTATTAGACATGTGATTTGATGGAATTAATAATATGAGTATGGATATGCATTTGAATGCATTCTTTTTTTTTTTTAAGAAACAAAACCCTTGCATTTTATATATTTAGCCAGAAGTTTGAAAGATTAAGACTGTGAGAAAGAAAGAAGGAATGTATTTCATCATACCTTTCAGAAATGCTAATCAGTTCATTAAGTTTAGTTGCTAATAAATAAGAGAAAACATGTCTGCTATGAAATTGTGTCAGGAAATGTTAATGAGCAACTAGTTGAGACCTCAGTACATTGTGGATAAACGTTTAAACTTGTTTCATTCCCCTTTGCTTAGGTTGGCTTTTTTCCCCTGACGTGTTCCTATCTTTATGCAGGCCCTCCTCATAGTGGGAAGACTGCTTTAGCAGCGAAGATTGCAGAGGAATCCAACTTCCCCTTCATCAAGATCTGTTCTCCTGATAAAATGATTGGCTTTTCTGAGACAGCCAAGTGTCAGGCCATGAAGAAGGTATCAAGATTTTTACTTTCATTTTAATCTCCTATCTCTTAGATACGTGTGTGTACACATGTACCTGTATATCTATCTTTGTACATGTATATATGTAAAAGCCATAGCAACTGTGTTCTTCTCAAGTGGAACTAAATTATCAGCAGAATTTGGGGGGAAACAATCATTGTTTTAGGTAGATTTAACTTTGTACTGCATTCTTATTAGCATTTTTTTATCTTCCAAATTATGTGTGTTTTTTTTTTAAAGATTTGAGAGAGAGCAAATGAGTGGGGGGAGGGGCAGAAGCAGACTCCCCACTGAACAGGGAACCCGATTTGGGGCTTGATCCCAGGACCCTGAGGTCATGACCTGAGCCAAAGGCAGATGCTTAACCAACTGAGCCACCCAGGTGCCCCCAAATTATGTTTTGTTTAATACATATTAGTTAATTTTCATTTCTTAAGTTTGTATTGACTTGATTGAAAGAAAGATCAAGTTAAAAGTATTTGAGTAGAGGGGCACTTGGGTGGCTCAGTCAGTTAAGCATCCCACTCTTGATTTCTGCTGAGGTCATGATCTCAGGGTCCTGGGATTGAACCCTGTGTTGGGCTCTGCGCTCAGTGCAGAGTCTGCTTGTACCTCTCCCTTTGCTCACTTTCTCTCTCTCTCTCTCTCTCTGTCCCTCTAAAATAAATAAATCTTTTTTTTTTAAGTATTTGAGTAGAGTGGAGCAAATGCATTTAGGATTTTTTTTTTTTAATCAGTGTAGTTTGGGGTCAATTAGGTTGACTGTGTAGTTTGGAAAAGAACAGAGGTATATCTTTGGAAAGATATTCTCAAAACCCCTACGAAGGGATGATGGTCTTTTAGGACAATCAGAGTTTGCTTGTCAACTTAACACAGCCCTCATCCTTCTTCCTTTCTCTAAGTGCCATTTGTCACCTTAATGCAGCTGCTTTGAACCCTCAGTGAAAGTTAGAGCAACATAGAATAGAATCCTAGAGCTGAAAGGACTCTAAGACCATCTGGTCCATCTCTCTTACATTCAAGCAGGTGCCATGTATGGCTTCTAGGATAGTAAGTGGCTACTCTTTAAAAACAGCAAAAGTCGCTGATGAAGATGTAATGACTGTTTCATGTCACTTGGTAGCCTGTGTTCCCAGATATTCTGATTTGGTATACTCCCAGGCAGTGAAGAAGTTATTTTTTTATATTTAGTTGAAGTATTTCTTTTACTTAAATCCGATTTTTCATGCTTGATCTTTCATAGATGTGAACTGACTGTTAAAGAGATGTGGGAAAATCAGAATCCGAGAAAAGAGCTTTGAGAATTGGGGTGCTGCCTAATAAAGACAGTTCTGGAATTCTTTAACCTTGCTCCTAGGCCCCCACTTTATAAAGATAGAGGATACAGTTACTTTAGGTTTTTTTAAGGGAAAAGACTGAAGAGGAAAGATAATATTTTAAAATAAGCCGACTCTAAAAAAATGTAAGTTTGAGAAGTTAGCTTCTTGTTTGTGCAGATGGCAGAAGATTGTTCGAGTAGCATACTTGAAATGGATGGAGGGGGCAGAGCTTGAACCAGGATTCTTGTCCTGTACACTGTACCATGAAGACAAATATTCTTTGGGGCGCCTGGGTGGCTCAGTTGGTTAAGCATCTGCCTTTGGCTCAGGTCATGATCCCAGGGTCCTGTGGCGGGCTCCCTGCCCAGTGGGGAGTCTGCTTATCCCTCTCTCTCTCCCTCTGCCCCTCCCCCCGTTTGTACTCTCTCTCTTACTCGCTCTCTCTCAAAATAAATAAAATATTTTTAAAAAGATAAATATTCTGTATAAAAGCCTTTGAAGTTGAGTGTGAAAGAGAGGAAAATGTTGCCAGACAGAAAAAGAACTTAAATATCATAGTCCGTTTATCTGTGTCTGAGGTGAAACCAGTAGTATCTCTCCTTCTGGGGAAAATCTAGACAGAATCACTAGAACCAGTAACTTCCTTAATGTAGGTGGGGGTGGCTTTTCTTTGTTTTTGTTTTTTTTCCCCTCTGAGGGAACCTAAACTTCCCCTGGTGAAACTTTAAATAATAGCCCTTGGAATCTGTGGCCATTGAATGTAGCATTTAATTGAACAGCTAATTCTGTTCGCATTTCCCTAACTCCCATCTATTCCTTGTACTTGTTCAAAAGTAGTAGTCTCCCTTGCAGATGGTAAATTACTGCATTGTTTTTCACCAGCTGCCAGCTTCTACCTCAGATGTCCTCTGAGATGTGGGTGGAATGGTCCTAGTTTTTCTATAAAGTTTTAAAAAAGCACTTTAGGCTCCTACAGATCAAAGCTGCTTTGTAAGTGTGAGATATTATCATTTTTATTATTTTAATCTCTTGCAAATTGACTTGAGGGGGGAAGGTAATGTGTGCTGGGTTTAGAGGCTTAAA
This sequence comes from Callorhinus ursinus, assembly GCF_003265705.2. NCBI lineage: Eukaryota > Metazoa > Chordata > Mammalia > Carnivora > Otariidae > Callorhinus > Callorhinus ursinus. The sequence goes on from NW_027397112.1 coordinate 10,921,877, forward strand.
TGGTTAAATTAATGGCTTAATAACTTATGATTTAATCTTTAAATTGTTAAAGCCTTTCAAGGTAGAGTTTTAGATGAGTGGAAGGCTAAGGAATAGAAAAATAAGTGTCTATACAAGCTTATTCAAAATTGTTTCGATTCATGATTCACTGTCTGGATCATCCATGTACCCTTAAAGTTACAAAAATTATTTCCATGTCACCAGTATAATAAATTCATATTAGACTTTTTGGTTTTCTCGGGAAAAAAAAATGTCATTCCCTGTAACTAAGTACAGGAACAGAAAAAAGAATGAGGCATAGGTGTCTTAGAAATATATTAGAAATATTGCAAAATCTTTCCCTGCAAGTAGTTTTCACATTGTTGCCTAATGATAGGTTGACAAAAGCCTGCGGGCTCAAACCAGTCTAAAGGTGCTAAGTCTTCCAGGCTGCTTTTGAAAATGAAAATGCCATTCCTCGGTACTTCTAGCCTACCTCCCACTGCTGTTCTCTTCCCTTCATTTTTAGTGTTAGGATAGGAAGATATTTTCTTTCTTTCTTTTTTTCAGAGCACAAATAATCTATAATTTTTTATCAATTCTGGGAAGACATTTCTTTCCTTTTACGTGCTGCTACTCCTCAAAGATGCAGCTTTTCTAATCACAAAAATAATTTAGAAAATATAGAAAAGAGCACAGAAGAATAAAAAAAGGACTCCATATTTGTCCTTCAGGTTTCTTCTATACTCAGACACACACACACATTGTTTATTGGGGATCACATTGGACATACTGTTTTAAACATGCTTTTTTCACTTAATATATTATGGCTTTTTTTTTCAGTGTCGTTAAAATGTATTTCAGTATTACATTAATAGCTGTATAGAATTCGTTTGAACATTCCCCTTTTGCTGAACATTTAGTTTGTTTCCACGTTTTTTCACAATTAAAAATAATATTCTATAGAACCACCAAACTAGGGAAATCACTACTCCCCATTTTCTTACTAGATTTTTCTGAGAGTAGCATCATATTTTAATGGCTGAGAACTTGGGCTTAGGTTTCAAGTAGATCTGCCTTTGAATCCCAGCTCCACCACACTTACTAGGCCTTATAGTCACTTAACCTATAAGCCTCTGTTTTGTCGCCTATGAAATGAAGATAATATTCAGAATTAAGTGAGATGATAATCTGTGTAGAGTATCATGCAGTGCCTTGGGATATCATATGTGCTCATCAAAGTGTAGTGGTTATTTTTACATATCATTAATACTGTATATACATTTCCAGTTATTTCCTTAGGATAAATTCTCAGAATTGGGATTGCTAAAATAAAAACATTAATATTTTGAAGATTTTTGATAAATATTGGTATCAAAACTCTTATGTAAAAATACTGCTGATTTATAAAGTCCACCTCTTCAAAAAGTTGTACCGATTTACACTCGCAGCCCCATCATGTGAGTGTCCATTGCCTTGGACTCTCACCCATACTTGATGTTATTAAAATTTTTTTTTGCCAGGGCACCCAACTGGCTCAGTTGGTGGAGCATGTGCCTCTTGATCTCAGGGTTGTGGGTTCAAGCTCCATGTTGGGTGTAGAGATTACTTGAAAATAAAGTCTTTAACAATTAATTAATTAAAATCTTTTTTGCCAGTTTGAGAGGTAAAAGATTAGCTTTTAAAATTATTCAGCTACATTTTAATGACTAAGTGCTCAAGTTAAAAGATTTTTTAAGTGTTTTGTAATGGCAATAGTTGGTGAAACTCAGAAATATTATAATTTCATATAATTTAACACACTAATTTTTGTTAAAGAGAGGTGGTCTGATTCGTTGATTCATAGAACATCTTTATATACCATTTTATTATTTAAACCAAGAGGTAAGAGTTTTTGTTAGTAGAGGGTCATTCGGCTTGCTTTAATGAGTATCTTAGATTTAATTACAACTAATTGTAATTAAGCTATTGCTTCTTGTTCACATATGGATGGTGCTAAAATACATGAAAGTGGTTTATTTTCAATTAATTTAAATTTTACCTTGTACTTCTCTTAGTTTGCTTAATAAATCCTTTCTCCATGGATAAACTCAGCACTGCCATTATCCTCACATTGGGGGGTGGGGTGGGCGGAGATACCATATGTTCCATTAAGATGTTTGAAGTGTTTACAGATCATCTTCTCCCCCATTTTATGTTTGTTTCCCAACTCCATTCTATTTTTAATCTATTTTACTGGTTCTATTAGTGCCATTAAATGAACAAAAGAACAAAACAATAGAGTTTGATTTTAACTAGTTACCCAATCTTGATGCTTTCTGAGTACACAATCAGTACAGAGATGAAATAGAACAATCCGATGTGACTAAGTTGAACAAAATTAAGTAGGAATATCAGTGATTTATAACACTACTCATTAATAACATAATATAGTCTTGTTTTTAAAGGACTGAAAATTATTGGAAGAAATTTTCCTTTCCACTAGCTTTGCAGGAAGGAAATAATCTTCTTTGAATATCCTCCTGTAAATCCCACTGCAAATTGTAGTCTGTACAGAACAGAATCATGGTGCCTAATCCTCCTCTTTTCATGGTTTAGTCCATACAAAGAGCAGAGCTGGAAATTGGATCTTTTGACAGCAGTTACTAAGCAACAGAATTTGGATGTTTTTGGTTAACATCCTAATATATCATGTAGCTGATTTGTCGAAGTTTGTGCCTGTATTAACTGAGAGAGGTGAACGCTCCAGAAGTGCCCATGGGGTTCCCATGGGGCTGGGGGTAGGCGCGTGTTGTTTTGTTTAATACACGTTGTCTTTTGGCGTTTGTATCTCTTTGGCACACAGAGGAGGATGGTGCAGCCTTTAGTGGAACTTGCAGACTTTGTGACTTTTTATATTATTAAGAATACCCCACTCTGTGGTTTGTGTTATGTGAAAAATGTAAGAATTTTTCCTGAAAAGCAGGGAGAACAAATGAGGGATTTTAAGGTCATTCCAAGAAGCTTTAGTGCTTTGCCAAAAGTTTAGGTCCACTTCCTGAGGCAGTTTCATTAGAAGACAGCTAATGTTTGCTTGGTCTACTCCCAAGTTATTTTTAGAAACTAGAGATTATTACTGATAGCACCGATTTGAATTTGCTCATTTACGTTTTTATATGCTACCAAATATGATTCGGGTATGCTTTCAACTAATTGCTGACAGATTTACGGCATTAGGGATTTTCTAAGTCATCAGATTCCTACTGTCATCAGATTCCTAACTAGGTATTTCACGCCAGCCCCTCCAGAATTGAGATGAACTCTTTCAGCCTCAGAAGAACCAGTGAATTTGGCTTCACTTACCTCAGAGCACTAACGAGTTTATAGAAAATGGAGGACGGAATCCACTTAGAACACGCTTTGCTGTGGTTTGTGATTCTGAAAGGCTGGGATTAACATGGAGCTAATGCTGGCGTGTTCCCATTTGTATTCATGTAGACTCCAGAATCGGCAGCTGCTGCCCCTCCCCTGCACACAGGTGGCTCCTAGCTTGTCTGTAGATTCCAGGAGTGGGCTCTGTGCCTAGAGAGCTTGCAGTGGCCTTGAGGACCGTATTCAGACCTGCCCCAACCCCTGTGTGGCAGGAGCCCCGTGCCTCTCTTTCCTCCCTGCTTGCATGGTGCATCCAGCATGTTCTTGCCTTCAGCCCAGGCTCCTCACATTTTAGTTTGTCTTTTATCACCTAGTACCTGCCTTTGCACACAAAAGAGGTGGTACCAGAGAGCAGAAATAGACTGTGGGATTCTGTGTTTTCTAGAGATCCTATTCATGTTCTAGAATAGACCTCTCATTATGTCCATGTTGATGGGAGGCCACTCTTTCACACACTTTTTCTTTCTTCAGTTCTTCAGATTCTTTTTCTTTAGCCTTCTCTTTCAGATTTCTCACTGGACTGTAAGACTACATGTATTGATAATTTTACCTGCCCTGCAGGAAATGTCCTGATAAAACTAGGATGACCACATTCCAATTTGCTTTGAGCAGTCCTGGTTTTTACCTGTTATTCCAGCATTATTAACAGCGCCCCCCCTTTCATATGTCCTGGTTTGCATGATAACTATCTGATCCCCAGCTGATAACCTCTCCAACAAGAAAAGGCTTAAGTGTCATACATTTATCTTACTAAATGAGAGGATCTGAATTTAAATTGATTTTTAAAGAGTCTTTGGCATACATCCACTAGCTCCAGCTTCAGCCCACCTGCCTAAGTGTTGTTTGGCATCACTTGACCTGGAGCAGGCACTGTATCTGTCAGGTGCTGTTAGTAGGGGCAGGTTTGGCACTTCGGTTATAGTGGGCAGTTTGTACAGTTTTATTTTTTTCTGCATCTTTCTCTCTGGTACTTTGCCTCCTTTTTGGGTTTATCTACCTAAAGTTGTGGTAGAACTTCCCAGCTCACCATGTAAATCTCTCACTTATATTTTCACCTGGCAGCTAATTGCATGTACTTGCCACACCAATCTGAGTGTCTTCTTAGGGAATGTTGGGCTGGGGTCTGGGCCAGGGAGTGAGGAATGGAAGGGGCTGAGGAGCCTAGGCCGAAAACAAGGATCCAGAGGAAGAATGGTGACCTTACATTACACTAGTGACTAGGTGTAAGGTAAAGAATTGTGTGTGTAAGAAGTGAAAGGGGTGTGTGTATTTAAATTAGAGCAGAATTGCTACCCAAAGGAGTTTCAGTTGACCTGTCAACTGAAACTGGTCAAGTTACAACTGGAATTGCACAGTCTTTGTCATGGTTAGTAGGTTGTTAAGAGAGTTAGCCCTGAGTGCTCCTCTCCTCATGATAGTAATTAGTACATTAAGAGCTGTCTGTAAAAAAAAAAAAAAAACAACCTACATTAAATGACTGCCATAGGTACTTTTCTTCTCAAATCTTATAGGTAAATCATGCAGTCAGCTATGAAGTGATTTATGATGCTTCATGAACACAGTATCTGAGATAAATTGGTGAGACAGCGTACAGTTTATCATCCGTTTTGACCCCAGCAAACTGAGTTCCTGTAGCGATGTAAGCTCTATACTCTCCTTGAGAAGGGAGAAGGGCTGACTCGGGAAAAATGGAGTACTGCAAATAGCCAGTCCACCATCCCGGGCCTCTGTGGCTCTAATCCACCCTAGTACAGCCTGACAGATGGAATTACATGCTTGCATCAGAGCCTTTAGTAGAATTCTGAGAAATGATTTGAAGAGCAAACATTATTTTCAGTGACTCCTTAACATCACCGGAATTTATAGGATACCACATTGACTGCTATCTTGGTCCAGTCTTCAAAAAAAAAAAAACATAGCCAAGAACCACTGTGAAACTACTTCTAAACTTTTCTCCTGTCTTGGATTCACCAACTCAAAGCTTGATCATTATGTATCAAGAGGCTGAAATAAATGTCCTGTTTTTCTTCTCTTTTTTGTCGGGGGGGGGGTAGGTGATACAGAGAGAGGTAAAGGGCTTCTCTTTCCCTGCTCTTTACATGTACCTATGATCCATCCCCAAACCAGCTTCTCTTCTGTCCTCTATTTCAGTAGCCAAACCAGAAAGGACCCTGAACTCTAGGTTCTTCCTCATTACCACACCCATTCATCACCAAGTCCTTTCAGTTCTGCCTCCTAAATATCTCTAGAATCCATCCATTTATCAGAACACCCATTCCCCTTCCCACCTCCAGACCACATTATCTTTCACCGGGGGTTCTACAGTATTAAACAATGATTACTTCCCTCTGATGCTTTTCTGTATATCAGCAAGAAAAATGTTTCTGTATCATAAACCTGACATGGTAGTCCATTGTTTAAAATCCTTTAGTGGCTTTTTATTGCCTTTATAATAAATTTTCAACTGGTATGAAATTTGTAAGACCATCCATGTCCAGGCTCTTTTGTCACCTCTTCTGCTTCATCTCTCACCTACCATTCCCCGTGCATAACACACTAACACCTCTTCATTTTAATTCTTATTGACTATATGTCAGTTCCTACAGTGCTCCTGAATTTTCTCGCTCTGAGCCTCCTAATATTCAGTGCACTCTGCTTGAACCACTTTCTTCCCCATTTTCCACTGATTGTTTATCCTTCGGATCTCAGCTTAAATGCCACTTCCTAAATTTAGGATACCAGTGTTGACTCCATAATCCTCCATGTTGGTTAGGATAGGCTAAGTTTTGCTGCAATAATGAGCAACCCCCAAATCTCAGTGGCTTAACATAACAAAGTTCATTTCTTGCTCATACTACATGTCCATCATGGCTCAGAGAAGGAGCTCTGCTCATTGTAGCTTCTCAGAGACTCAAACTTACACGTAATAGAAGCTCCCTCTCACATGTGAGATCATGATAGCCAAAGCAGGATAAAGGGAATATGGTGAACCATGCAGTAGCTCTAAAGCTCCTTTTAGAAAATGGTGTATATTCAGTCATATTTCATTAGCTGAAGCAAGCCCCATAGTCATCCCTGCCTTGAGAGGGGGTGGGGAACTACAATCCTACCACATGCTAGAAAGAAAACCAGCATATGTGTGGGTATCCCCAATGACTGCCATAGCTCTTTTGTGTATACTACCATCTCATCTTGTATTTACTCCAGCATAGTACTGTCATGCTTTATTATGGTTACCTGTGACCTGTTTCCCCTACTCCAAGCTTTGGAAAGGTATGATCATATTTGTCTCATTCATTATTCTCTCCATTGCCTTCATTGATGCTTGATGCATAATGGCAATTCGAAAATATTTGTAACACTCCGAGATTTGGTACTTAGCCTGTTATTCTTCTACCTCTGCCATTTCTCCTTGAGGTCTCTTCCCCTCTCATGGTTTCAGCGTCACTGCCGGAAGGTGACCTCCATACCCTGACTTCAGTCATATGTCTCCAACTACTCACTCGATATTTCTGCTTGAATATAAAATGCATATTTATGGGGCACCTGGGTGGCTCAGTCGGTTAAGCATCTGCCTCGGGCTCAGGTCATGATCCCAGGGTCCTGGGATCGAGCTTTGCATCGGGCTCCCTGCTCAGTGGAGAGTCTGCTTCTTCCTCTCCCTCTACCCCTTCCCTCTGCTCATGCACTCGCTCTCTGTCTCTCAAATAAATAAAATCTTTAAAAAACAAAATAAAATAAAATGCATATTTATTCTTGCAGTCAATATTTATTGATTACTTTCTGGTAAGGCATTATATTAAATGGTATGAGGATACAGAGATAATTAAGATAGTACTTGCCTTCAGAGTGCTTATATTCTAGTATAATACAAGGAAGAATGTAATGAATCCTTAATATGTACACAGTATACAAAATGCTGTACCAGAGCAGAACAGAGACAAGTGATCTATGGCAAGATGGAGTTAGGACTTGTGTTGTTTCAACCACTGAATTCACTGGGCAAGTATAAATACTGTTCTGTGCTGGGTCCTTGAGATGACATGAATCAAGTTTTTATCCACCTCACAATCCAATGGGGAGACAGGTAGCTGAGGATGAAAGGGTAAATGGGATTTTAACACAATATGGGAGAGTGACTGAGGGGTAAAGGGGATGGTGCAAAGGAAAGCAACAGAGGCTTTCTTTCATATAGGCGTACAGGAGACATTTATTAAGCACCAGTGCAGTGTCAGACATTGAATACATAATACTGAGGACACAATCCCTACCTTAAAGAACTGATAGTGTGTTGGGAGAAACTTACCATCTGGATTGCCAACATGAGTTGATTTGTTTTGCCATGTTTTTGTTTTGCATCTTTGAGGGTGACCTCTGAGCATAAAAACGACCATGTATAGCTAATTTAAGGTTTAAAAAATGAAAAGTCAACATATTAAAATTTTGTAATTTAAAACCAAAGAAAACAAACTTTAAAAAAGTCCAGTTACATCTCTTACTCTATTTGTAGGTCTAGTGAAATTTACCAGTTCCTTAAAAGGGGACTTTTACAGCTTAATTAAATTTCTGTAAATATTTTAAACTATATTTACACATTTAAAATGTTTTATTTTCTCTTTGAAGTACTTCAGTTGTTTGTCTAACAAAACACTGAGTTTCAAAGTAACTATAATTATATGTGTTTAGTAATAAATTAAAATACAACTAATAATATAAATATGGTGAATCTTAGATTATCTTTACCATTTGTAAGGCTATTAAATTTATCTTTTACCTTCCAACGTAAAAGTTTATCAAAATGAATTATTCAATGGCATATTTAAATTGAACTAGTAAGGCTAATTATTAATCTTGACAGGGTAAATTTTCTTAATTGTTACAAACACTTTCGAGACCAACTATACACAAGTTGTCTTTAAATTTAATATGAAAAATATTAATACTGAAGACGTGATTTACTTTATTTCTGTGCCTAATACTTAATTATCTCTGGTTAAAAGATAACCACAAAGGAATATTACGCCACCCCAAGCAAGATGGGTGGAGGGGTGGTTACCATCTTGGTGCATTGAGGTTATTTATCAACCAGGGAGACTGGGCTGGGATGCAGAAATTAATTCTTACCCTTGACATCCATGGGGTGCCCTGAACCCCAGTTATAGTCCCTAGAATAGGAACCCCCATATTTATGAAAAGGCTGGTCTCAAGGCTGTGGGCACTTACGTCCAACTTATACATAAATTAAATCTTCTTTCTGGCTTGAAATTGCTACATCCTTGTCAGGGTATAATAGCTTCCTTTACTGCTTGCTTTAATTTGCATTTCTTTCGCTGTCTTAAGACAGTGTGCTATTATCTTTTGTCTGGTTCTAAAGATACATCTATCTAATTCTTTATAACCAACTAATTCTTCTGTGAATATTTTGACCATTATGGTCTGATTTGAGTGAACAAGATTCTGTTCTCTCAGTGTTGTTCCTGCTTAACAATTCTCACCAATAATAGAACGACATTCAGTTTTATTCTACCCATCCCTTGTGGTTCCATCTAGCTCTTGAGTCACAACACTGAAGTCACGCTCCTGACATAGGAGAGACCATTGTGATACACTTGATGGGATTTGTCAGTTGATTCTGACCAGCTGCTCCTCAGCATGCCCAGGTGTGACACATCCAGCTCGTGGGGCTGAAAACAGCATTACCCTTCTCCTTGCTCAGCCATGATCCAGTTGTGTCATCTTGAGCAAGTCATTTAACTGTTTGGGCCTCAATTTCTTCATTTTTAAGTTGTAAGAACTCTTAGTTTTAAAATCCTATTATCTGTTAAATTCTAATGTAGGAGAGTCTGAAATATTGGTGTTTTACTGTGTTTTGTGTAGGCATTACTCAAGAATTAACTAAAAAAATTACTAAATTAAATTTAAAAATTAACTAAAAAAAAAAGAATTAACTAAATTTTATCTTCTTGGAAATTTCGGAGAGGAGTGAGATAATAAATCGTTTTACTTTCTTCCAGATCTTTGATGATGCGTACAAATCCCAGCTTAGTTGTGTGGTTGTGGATGACATTGAAAGACTGCTTGGTAAGTCATAACTTCTGCCATTGTACTATCTTTGCCACATTACACTAATGTCTCACAAATTGCAAGAGAAAAATAACGGGTATTTATAAACTATAGGGCAATAAAAATACTTTTCTTTGTCTTACAAGGAATTATGTTATCTGTTACATCTGAAGTCAGTGAGGGTATTCATGTTAAATATGCCTTATGACTGTAACTCCATCATAAACTGCTTTGCCGTCAGGGCCCACACCTCATATTATTTTGTTTCTTCCACAGAGTTCTCTGCCCATAGTAAATGATTAGTAGTTTCCATTGATGGATATATTTGCTATTTAGTACCTCTGAGCTTGCCTGTAACCCAGAATTTCCACTTAGGAACTTTGACAGAACTACGGGAAGAAGGGCCTATGAATGGAGTGAAATAACACTTGGGAGAAGCTGCAAGTTCTCTTGTACCTCAGTCTCTATTTTATAAGAACGAGTCCCTGTTATAATGCATTTATTCCAGATTTACCTAATTTTTGCAATGAAATCAAATGTGCCTGTTTTATAAGAACAGGCTGTGTTCCCTTCCTTACTTATCCCATTGAGTAATTGTGCAGACAAAAATGGGATAACAGTGTTGAAAACATTCTGAAATGTTTACAAGTGCTTTACAGTTAAAAAATTTTTAAAAAATATTGATTAACCATCTCTTAGGCTAAAATGCACTGCTACAGGGGCACCTGGGTGGCTCAGTCATTAAGCATCTGCCTTCGGCTCAGGTCATGATCCCAGGGTACTGGGATCGAGCCCCACATCGGGCTCCCTGCTCCATGGGAAGCCTGCTTCTCCTTCTCCCACTCCCCCTGCTTGTGTTCTCTCTCTCACTGTGTCTCTCTCTGTCAAATAAATAAATCTTTAAAAAAATAAAATAAATAAAATAAAATGCACTGCTACCCAACACACTTTGTACCCAGGATACAAAGATGAATAATAAGAGAGTCCCTGTATGCAACTCATAAGGTGTAATATTCCAGTAAATACCTGAAAAATGTTGTTACTTACATTTTTTTTTCACTGCAAAAATTAGATAAATCTGGAATAAATGCATTATAATAGTGACTCGGGATGCTGTGATAACTGTATTGAAATTGAACCCACATGGTGACTTCATAAACTTCTGAAAATACCTGAGTAATCCCTTCTTAAGCTATCCAAAATGGTGTAGTAATGACTTCAGGTTAACTGTTCTTACCACATTTTCCTCGTGATTTTCAGACTTGCTTTAGGTCCTCTGTTATTTATTTTCTTGTTTCTTAAGGCAGTGTTTGTTATAAAGCAAAGACGTACTTATATGTAATAAGGTGTATCTGAGGTCTTCTTAATGTGATAGTTTTATCTAGTGACCTGGGGTTTTTGGTCTGCTATTTTTGATACATTTCAGCCTAGTTTATAGGATTATTTCTTTAAAAGCTTTTAAGCACAAACTCATAGCTCTGTGTAAATTCCTTTATCTAAACACAATTGAGATGTGTGGTCATAGCAACACTACTATGTCAGGAATGTGTGCCCTCTGAGTATATTTTCACTTGTATGAATAGTTATTATCTGTACTTGTTTGTTCATTTATTCGACAAGTAAGCTGAGCCCTTACTACTGTGCTAGAATTATTAGGGTCTCAGAAAAAATAAGTAACATGCTGTTGTTGTAACACATTGGTAAAAATTATTGCGAAGTAGAATGTGCTATGTGTTCTGGATATTCAGAAAAGGGAAAGATCACTTTTGACTTCAGAGGGCTGGTGCCTAAAGGTAGTTCTAAGCATAAGGCAAGGGTGCATATATATGCAGTATGCAGAGAAAGCTGAGGAGGGGCATTTATGCTGAATCTTGAAGAATTAGTAGAAGTTTAACAGAAAATTTTAGAAAGTTCTCTGTTCTTCACCATCTAAGGACCAGTCTTAGTGACCCTACCATCATTTCAGTTATATTGAAGTACCTTACGTACATTATTAATTGCCATTTCCCCCCTACTCATTTTCTAGTATATTTTGTTGCCTGTGAGCTTACTGTATTACCATAGTTTGCAGTAATTTCTTGGAAATGCTTGGTAAATACACCTGGGTTTTTTTCTTCCTTAAAAAAACAAAAACAACTGTCTCTGAATATTAGACAAAGATACACGCAAACAATGAATCATGGAACACTACATCAAAAACTAATGATGTAATGTATGGTGATTAACATAATAAAATAAAATTTTTTTAAAAAGATGTCTACCTGAACTCAAAATGGATATTTAGAAGCTTTTAAAAAAAATTTACAGATGAGAGTTCTTACATAATCTTTTAAGCTTTTAAGTTATTGCAGATACTATTTTTCTAATTATCGTTAGTTGCATGACAGTTACTTAGGACTATGTTTACTCTTGATGCAGAAAAATCTGAATGTTTGGAATATGTGCAGATGTGTATCGAATCCCTAAAACATAGCAATGTTTCTCTTCCAGATTATGTCCCTATTGGCCCTCGATTTTCTAATCTGGTATTACAGGCTCTTCTTGTGCTTCTCAAAAAGGCACCTCCTCAGGTAAAAATAGCATAAGAAACATTTTCACAGAATTTTTCCAGTTATATTGCATATAATGGTGCAAATAAGCTGCTAAATAAGCAAGCGATCATAAACATAAAATTCTGTTGTTGAGGGGCTTTGGAAAAGTCATCTAGTCTGGCCTTCTGTTTTAAGGTAAATGATTTTCTTAACAGAGAAGTTTCCTTTCTGAATATCCCAAAACCCTAGTTTTGATTAATGTTATGTTTTTGTTGTTCTGTAAATTCCCCAGAATATTTCACATCCCTAGCCACCTTCATCTCCCATGAGAGATCATTATATTCATGTAGAAGGGATTGAATATACATTCCCATTTGTTTCATTTGCCATTTGATAGATTTTTCCTAAGAAATTATATTTGAGGATATTTATTTCCTCTAGGCAGATTTTTTTCTTTTCTTTTTAAAAAATGTTTACAGTTAAGCTTGAATTATTTCTGTTGTGTCATGTGGCACTTTTGAGGAGGGAGTTCATAGCCAGGATCTTTGTTCATGTGGTTGTATTTTTACTGATGTGGCTACTGGAGACTGGTGCTTTTGGTAACTTAACACATTTAAAAGTAATCTATGAGGGTTGGTTAAATATGTTAATTATGTAGAGGCTGCCAGAGCATGTTTAGCTATGACACAAGACAAATTCTCTTGATTGATTTTGTGTGCTGTAACCTTTGAGAAATGCCAAAGACAGATACAAAGGGGTAACTTGAAAAACATCTTAATGTCTGTGGGAATCTTGTATTTGAAGTTAGAGATATTAACTAGGCTGTATGGAAAATATTTCATGTTAAGTTGGTGAATCTGCTTTTTAATTTAACAGTTAAAATTGTGTGCGTGTGTGTTAGAACTAAAAGTGATGGGTCTTGATTTTCTAGGATATTTTTGGTTTTTTGTATTTCTAGAATAGTGAAAAGAAACATAAGGTACAACAACCTTGAAAATTTACTATATATATATATGCACTGTAAGAATTTTGTAATCATTTTTCCATAAACCATCATTCCCAGTAATTGGAGTTTTAGCTCATCCTACATAGGCTCAAGTTAGAGAAGGGAGTATTTATTTTTCCTTTCTCTGATTCCTTCAATAAATATGTAAGTAGATAAATCTAAAATTGCTGGAAAAGGGACACCTGGTTGGCTCAGTCAGTTAAACATCCAACTCTTGATTTTGGCTCAGGTCATGATCCAGGGTCCTGGGATCAAGCCCTGTGCCCGGCTCCCTGCCTAGTGGGAAGTCTACTTGTCTCCCTCTCCCTCTGCTCACACAGGCACACTCTCTCTCTCTCTCTCTCTCTCAAATAAATAAATAAAATCTTTATAAATAACGTTGTTGGAAAAAGTAAATAACCCCAATATCCGTATATATCACATACCAAAAAATCCTTTCCTATGAAATAGCATTTTGAAAATTATTAGATTGGGAGACTTTCTCCAGGCATTTAAATTTATATCTTATTCAGGGGCGCCTGGGTGGCTCAGTTGGTTAAGCAGGTCATGATCCCAGGGTCCTGGAATCAAGTTCCGCTTTGGGCTCATTGCTCAGCAGGGAGCCTCCTACTTCCTCTACTCCTCCCCCCTGCTCGTGCTCTCTCTCTCTCTCTCAAATAAATTAATTAAGTCTTTAAAAATACATATATATCTTGGGACACCTGGGTGGCTCAGTCGGTTGGGCGTCTGCCTTGGGCTCAGGTCATGATCCCAGTGCCCTGGGATCGAGTCCCGCATCAGGCTCCTTGCTCGGCGGGGAGCCTGCTTCTCCCTCTGCCTGCAGCTCCCCCTGCTTGTACCCTTGCTCACTCTCTCTCGCCGCGTGCTCTCTCTAACAAATAAATAAAATCTTTAAAATAAAAAAAATAAAAAAATATATCTTATTCAATCTTTAGCTAAAAAGAATTTATGCTAGAAGTCATTTGGGAGAAGGAAGAATAATTTTTCAATGATATTTTTCAAACTGTCCTTTACATTGTTAAATACATTTATTTAAACAGAGAGACATTCCCTGATTGAGAATTATTTGTAATCCAAAATAGATCCTGATAGAAATAAATAAAGCATATTAAAAAGACTTGCAGCATTTTGATTAAAGACTTAGAAATAACTTTCCATTTTGTAAAAATGTAAAATTCTTGAGGAAAGGAACATTATCTAATGTTTTTTAAATCTCACGGCGTCTGGCAGAAGTCTGTACTTCATGAATAACCTATTCAATAAAAATATAGTTAACAGACTTCTAAAGATATTTTTTGAGTGCTCATTTTGGTGGGCTTAACTATTTTGTATTGTTGTAATTTATATTTGGCAAGGTATGATTAAAGTGAAAACATTCAAAAGTAAATAAATTTCAAATGGGCAACGAGCACATGAAAAGATACTCAACATCACTGGCCATCAGGGAAATGCAAATCAAAGCCACAGTGAGATACCACTTCATACCCACCAGGGAGGCTATAACCAAAAAGTCAGATAATAATGTGTTGCTGTGCCTATGGAGAAATTGAAACCCTTATACACTGCTGGTAGGCACATAAAAATTGTGCAGCTTTTGGGAAATAACCTAGCAGTTCCTCAAAAGGTTAGAGATAAAGTTACAATATGACCCAACAATTTAGGTATTATACCCCCAAAGAAATGAAAGTATATGTCCACACAGAAGCCTGTAGATGTGTTCAAAGCAGCATTATTCATAATAGCCAAAAAGTGGACACAACCCAGAAGTTCCCAAATAAACCATGGCATATCCATACAATGGAATATCATTCGGCAATAAAAAGAAATGAAGTCCTGTTACATGCTGCAACATGGATGAACCGTGAAAACATGCTAAGTGAAAGAAGCCAATCACAAAAGATCACAGATTGGTTCCATTTGTATGAAAGGCCCAGAACTGGCAAATCTGTGAAACAGAATCTAGTAGATTCATCGTTGCCTAGGACTTGGAGGGGTGGATAGGGAGAATGAGGGGTGACTGCTAATGGGTATGGGGTTTCTTTTTGGGGTGTTTCACATGTTCAAAAATTGATCATGGTGATAGTTGCACATTCTGAGAATATACTAAAAACCATTGAATTGTACACTGTAAATCAGTGAATTGTGTGTTCTATGACTTATATCTCAATAAAGCAGTACTTTAAAGAAGAAAGTGATTGCAGAAGCTACTTAATTGATGAAAGGAGGGTTATAGGGAGAGCTAGAAGCAAGGAGTGAGCATCCCAGGTACATGGCCCAACTTGGGAGGAGTCCTAGAAACAGGGATTGGATCATTAAAAAGGGGTGTGGAATGCACTTCTCTAAGGACTGAAAAGGAAGGGTATAGGAATATGTAAGAAGTCAAAGATAGATCTGGTTGCCTTAGTGATTGGAAATGGCAGGGATTCTCTTTTAAGGATTACCAGCCTGTCATTAATCAGAATTTGGTGACTCTGACCTGGCCTGCTATATAAGTGCATCAGTGGCCGGAGAAGTTAATGTTTCAAATATCTCTAGTTGGCGTACATTTGACAAGATGAAAATATGCTTTCTCTGTACCACCTTGCTTTTTAAATTAGTGTGTATTCTCTCAGAAGAACAAGGGAAAATTTTCAGGCTGATCCACTGTCAAGAATATTTGTCTTTCTAAAGTGGAAGCATTCAATTCACCAAACCATTATCCATGTTAGGTTTTTCAGATGTTTTCAGTTAAATATTAAAAATGTATGAATCTGAGTGTTGTAGAGCCACATAGGACGGTAGAAAACTATTATTTTTATCACTGTCCAGAAAACAGAAGTTGAAGGCATTTTTCTTTAAAAAGAGGAATTGTGCATGTATACAATATAGTAATCATATCAGCCACAGAATCCTTAATATTGTATTTGTTGTAATTCCAGCTTTCACACAGAAAAATTATGTGTGCATGTGTGCACATGCTCAAATAAAAGAATCCCTTCAGGGGCACTATGTTGTTATGTATCAAGATATTCTCTTTTCTCCTCCTCCCCTCCCCCACACCCCTCCCTCGTTGTAAATTGGCTTATTAAAACTGGTTCACAAGCCTTCTTTTTTCCCCTTTGTGATTGCTTTGGTCTTGGATTTTCAGTGTAGGACTAAAAATTCAAGTCAGATTTCAGTTACTAGGATAATTTTCTTTGAATTTTAAATTTTTCTAAGTAAATGCATAGATTTTTAATGAACCCGGTATTCAGTGGGTTTGCTTTAAATTTAGCTGGAGAGTTAATTTCATGATTGATTTATTAGCCCTTTGAAAGTATAAAAAGTGGTATCTGTAGTTCATGAAGACTGAAAAACATCATCACATTTTGTTTAGCATCTTTTTAAAACCAATTAAAAGCTTTTCTAAAATGGATTGAACAGGAGAAAATAAAACATGTTCCCTAGGTCTTTATTTCAATCAAGTTGCCCTGTGTTGTGCAGGAGAAGAGATCGAGGGGGGGTAGAACACTGAAAAGGGCTGTCCCAGCAGGGAGCCCCGCGGGAGAAAAGGGCTGCTCTGAGAACTCCCGGCCGCGGCTCCGAAAGCCCCCAGCCTGCTTCATCTACATGCAGAGTCACACAAGGCATGGGGGTGCTCACCGGCACCACAGAGGTTTCACATGTGCTTCCCTGCTGATTCCTGTGAAAAGCTAACAATTGGCTCGGAGGGTAAAAGACCACTGCAGTTCACCCTCCCCGAGCTGGATGTACAATTTGTCCAGTGTTAGGAAATGTCCGGCTTAGCAGTGAGAGGCTTGAAGACACCCCTCCTTCCAGTGAGATTCCTAAAGCCGGCTCTTTTACTCAGTGACACTGGGGCTCTTTTCAGGTTTTGCAGATTTATGGAAGTTGAGGGGAATGTGCTTTTCAATGACAGGAGGATGAAAGCCTTAGTCTTAATGTCAAGGAAGAAGCGGTAGGAAAGCCATAAGGCCAGGTAAATCCTCCCGCAACCTGCAGCACCGACGGCTTTATTATTTTTCTCAGAAAGCTCTTCTGGCACCTTCTTTTTTTCTTTTTTTGGGAGACAAGATAAAGTGCCTGCAAAGGAACTCCTCAAGCTCTAAAATGACATGACTTCCCAGTTTCCTCAACAAGTGCGGGAGTAGTTAGTTAAACCCATTAACCTGACTGCTTCAGTGCTAGGTTTACTTGACGCTTCGGGGAATCAGATTGGAAGACTGCATCTGTAGCTACCAGATTGGCCTTGTCACTTATGAAGAACCATTCCTCTTTGAGTTCAGTGTAATAGTATATAGAAAACGGTAGCGTCTGTTGAGGTACTCAGGTAAATGGCTGCCACCACTCTCAGCACAGTCCCCCCCGCCCCACGTGCCACCCAGCCTTCCCCAGGGCTGACGAGAACTGCTATCTTTGTCTACCTGGAACTCCTTTGCAGCATACCAGTTGGAAAACTCTTTGGAAACTGTAAACTCTTACAAGAGAAGACCACTCTGAATTCATAGCAGTATTACTGAAGTAGAATTCAGACCTAGCGGTTGTTAGAGTTTTTGTTAAAGTAAACGTTATTGAAAAAAACAACTTCCTTGCTGCTCTGGCACCTAGGAATATTCCCTAATAAGAAAGAAATAGGGTTTAGAGCCAGCATTGGCATCACGTACCAATAAAAAACTATAGTGAGCTGCCAGTGGGAACTCGGGCGGGTCTGTTTGTCCCGTGGATTTTAACATCACCAGTTTCTAGACAAGATTGCTCTTCATGTAATCCTGACACGACATCTGAGTACAGTCTTATTCGGAGATGTTATTAGGAAGTCTTGGTAATATTAAGCAACTCTTCAGCCTTTGGGTTGCTTCAGCGAAAGAAGCAGATAATGGAAGAGACTCCAAATCATGCAGGCCTAAACATGAGTATCTCCCCATCTATCTGTTCAAAATTAACTCTGGCTAATAACTACAATATGACTCAATAAGATGTATAACCACTTTAGGAAAGAGGTGTAGTCATTTTGCCAGACACATTAATCGTAATCACTGATGTGATGGCTTGTGCATTGCACTGCTTTGTTGAAGAAAAGTTGTATGATGGTTGACAATTCAGTGGCCCAGTTTTTCCATTTATGAAGTCAGTGACATTAGATGGCTACTATAGTTTATAAAATTCTCTATACTTCGCTTAGTATAGTAGGTTGTCTCAGAAAGTTCTATGTAAATTGAATATATTATATATATTTACATTCTACATATATATTGAGTATTATATATATTTACATTCTACATATACACATTCTATATATATATATATACTAGTGAAAGAAATTTAGTGAGTCCTTTTATAAAATATTGCTACAGATACCTGCTGAATAAAACCGTTTTCAGGGGCACCTGGCTGGTTCAGTCAGTAGAGTATGTGAGTCTTGATCTCCGGGTTGTGAGTTCAAGCCCCACGTTGGGTGTGGAACCTACTTAAAAAATAAATCAAGTAAATAAATAAAAACAGACACACATTAAAAAAAAAACATACTTTCAAAATAGGGTTTTTGTTTGGTTTGGTAGAGCACATCTATAATAGGTATTAATGAATACAAAAAATTGTAAGACATGTATACACCATTTTCAGCTAACTCAAAATTAAATATCTGAAGTTTAATCATCGGTGAACTGCTAATGGTACTGAGACAATATTCTCTCCCTGCCAGAATGTCTTCATTTAGCATTATTGCCATAAATATGTTATTGTGACATGATGTCAGTGTTAGAAAAGTGTTGATTTTAGTACCATAATATTCCTCAGCGCCATGAATCTTGTGAGGAAGCCCCTCTGCAGAAGTTGCTCTTTGTATTGGGGTCAGAAAACCTGAGTTTGAGTTGTAGCTTAGTCAACTTTGAACTAGTCCCTTAATATCTTTGTGTCTTTCTTCATCTGTAAAATGGAGGTAATTCTCCCTGCCATACCTGCCCCATTGATGGCCAACGAAGATGATGTATCGTGAGGTCCTCTATAAACCTGCGGACTACACAGGTAGAAGGTACTGATGCTTTATTGTGAAGAGCATGGAGTTACTGAAAAGGAGGAACCTGCCATTGTCCACAGAGCATGCCATCTGTAAAGGATTGATTTATAGAGTCTTATCCTAACATCTTCGAGAAGAGAATGGATGTTCTCTTGATTGGAATATTCCCATTGCTTGGGGCCAAGGGTTGACCATCTCAGATTCTGTTTGTTCCTGTTTTGTGGCTGTTTCAAAGTTCTTAGAGGGTCTAGTATTTCATTAAGACTATTATATGGAACTAGAAATGTATTTTCCAGTTTGTTTGTTTGTTTGTTTTTAAAGAGGTGCCTTTAGATAGTCCACAGAATCTTTTTAGCCTGTAAGACAGGAAAACTAAAACATGCAACCGCTATATATAGCAGATCATCAGAAAGTGAGCTGGAGTTCCAGCCTGGAGTGCCCAGATACAGCTTCCCTCATTCGCAGTACTGGGAAAACATAAGTATGCCCTGCTTCCCTCTCTCCCATGTGCTGGAATTTAGAAGCTTCCTAAGTACTCGGGTCTGAGAATTAGAGATCCCTATTATAAATGAAGAATGAAATAGAGACAGGAGGTTCAGGGCTCAACAGGGTAAGGATTTGAGGGAGGAACAGGGCTTCTGGCCATTGTCAGATCCCTGAGGACACTACCTGTTACATTTATCTTCAGCCTCCAAGGACTGACCCACCTACTTGCGTTTCCCCTGAAGCCACCTGTTGCTTGTGACTGAAGCTCCCCTTTTCTCCTAACTTAGGGTGGACCAGAGTAGTGTCTCACAGCTTCTCTCCTGCCTTCTTGTCCCTGAAACAAGTATACAGATCTTTGGAGATTTCCTAGGGCTTTATACTGCATGGCATAACAGCTGTTGGGTAAGAAGAGCCAGTAAGAGGAATCTTACAAAAGGTCCAGAACAGTCCGTCAATATTCCTCATAGTTATTGGGATGTAGATGGAACGAGGTCTTGATCTTTTTAAGTCACTACTTGGTCTATAGCCACATCTTCGTATTGACAACTTTCCTTGCCCCTCACGTTGGGGAATGGAAAGAGGGCTTCCACAGGCAGGCTTCAGACAATCTGAGTGGCCCCGCCTTTTCTTTCCTTTTTTTTTTTTTTTAAACCATTTAGGCTATGCGGATGATAATATTTACTACGAATGGGTATTTTGAAGATGGTGGGTCTTAACTACACATAGAACTAGCATTGGCGGTGTAACTAAGAGCACAGGGGCTCGAATTCAAAGACTTGAATTTGAATTCAGCCACTTCTGAGCCTCAATTTTCACTTTTCTAGAATAAGAACAATAGTAATATTGAAGTTGAGGATGTGAGAATTAAATAAAATAAGTATTTATTTTAGTTCTCTGCAAACGGCAAAGCACAACTCAGTTATTAGTTTATTATTCACTTCAAAGAAAACTCTGTCGTCTTTCCTTACACAAAAAATATATAAAACGAACAAAGCAAACGACGCATATCAAAGGAGCTCAGCTCCACGTGGCTGCTGCTGGAGAAACCAGCCCTAGAAATCCGGAAGAAAGAGCATAGCCGCTTTCTCTGCCGGCCATCTTGCCCTTTGCAGCCCCTGTCTGCCTTAGCCAGCCCTGGAGCAAGCGGAAGAAGGGGGCCAGTTTCCAGAATAAGAGGGGCAATAATGGGAAGGGGAGACAGGGAGAAGTTAACCAGTCAGATGGAAAACTCTGACCACCCAGCCAGTGACCCACTGTCTATATAAACTGGGTCTGTGTCAGAAACTGCCTGCGTAACTGTCAAGTCACCTTTCACTTAATCCTGAGTTGCTCTCCGAGTGCGATTTCAGTCAAAGAAAAAAGAACTGGGGGTGAGGGGGTGTAAGGCCAAAATTGTTCCTTTTGGTTGCCTTTATGTCAGTGGCCCCCCAGCTTTTTGAATGCGTACCCCTACCAGTAAAAAAAAGCATATGAGCTTATCTTCCCAACGTTTTAATACATCTGTTATTCTATAAGATGATGTTCATTTTAAAACATACACAAAAAATTTTTTTGAAGAATGCAATCAAAAATAAAAGGAAGTTCTATTATTTCTCTATCTTGAAGGCACCTGCTGTACCCTAGATGGCAGGATTATAGGTGATTTTTTTCTGCTTTATTGCTTCCTATATTTTATAAATTTTCAACAGTAAGCATTTATTACTTTATAATCAGGAAAAAAAAACTTAATGTGTATACCATTGTTTTCATTTTTAACTAGCAGCATATAACTGTCAAAATTCTTTAATTCCAATCTTTCCAACTGATTTGCTATTTGCCTAACAGGGTTAAATGAATGTACCTTTGTCTCTAAGCGTGTCTATGTGTAATTTTTTTTTTAACCTTGTTTTTTCTTGTAAGGCTGATTTAATTTAAGGTCTGGTCTGTAAGACGCCCTGTGGACCTGAGAGGAGAAGTGTGAAAGTGTCTCATGCCTCTCCCAGTTGTCCTTGGAGACCCACCTGGCATTCCGCTCAGTGTTGTGCTTCCAGTAGGAACTCCTGATGCTGGAATGGCAGTCTGACCAAGGTTGACGAAGATAGATGGTGACAATTGTATTAAGTTCCATGGAAGGGCAATGGGAAGGTTTTTTTTCCCCATCCAGAAATATTTCTTTTGACATGCAAGTTTGAAATATGACTTTATAGAGTATATGCTTTCCCTGGGATGTGCACTTAATGAGCATTTTGTTCCACACTGTAGAAATAGGGGATGAATGAGACACTGTACCTGCCCTCAAGGAGCTTATGATCCAGGACCACCTGCTCAGTTGTGCAGTTGGTGAGCAAGGTGTGTACAAAGTCAGTGACCATGGAGAGTTAACATTCAGCCCACACCTTGCTCGCCAAGCCATCCACCCTGGTGTGGGGCTGCATCCGCTCTGAGTGGGGTTGCTGGATTCGGTGGGTACGAATAAAAGACACCCAGTTAAATTTGAATTCTAGAAAGATATCAAATAATTTTTGGTATATCTCGTGTAGTGTTTGGGGCATACTTGGGGCTTTATCTGGCAACCTTAGCCCTGAGAGTTGCTCCTACAAGGTACTGGGACTTTGGGGGTGGGGCAGAGAAGCTACACACTTCTTTCTAGTTCATCCACCAAGGAAGGGTTTTGTTTTTTGTATCCCTGTCACAATCCAGTGACAGAGATGTGTAAACATGATGTATCTAGTTTTATAAGTTGTGTGGGTTCCAGTGGAATATAAAGGAAAGCACAGTCCATTTTACTGAGAAAATCTGCAAATGTTCCACAAATAGTTCTTGATCTTGGTCTTGAAAGATGAGTGGAAGGGTGGTTTATCAGGGCCGTGCTGCCACGCTAAGGAATTCCAGCTCTGAAGCAATGAGGAGAGACGGTGAAGGGTGCGTCTATGCCAGAATTAGCAAATTTTTATTTACACACTAACTGATATTTGGAAATGTAAGGATATGTTTTGTGTATAATTACTTATCTCAGGCTTCATGTGGCATATTCAGTTTCCCTGGAGACAAGAATAGGAATTCATAAGAAATCAAAAGCTTTATTTTTTTTCAGATGATGAAAGCTTAACCTCTTTAAATATCTATTGTTGTTATACTTTAGCCTTTTTCAAGAGGAAAAAATTGCTGTATACATTTTTGGTGTCTGAACTGTGTTAAAGAATAAGGATCATCATTACAAATCATAATCACATGGGTCAGTACTATCATGGGTAACAGCAGGAACTGTTGGAATGTGTACAACTCTGTCCAGGTAGTCATGAAATAGGCCCAGTGTGCCCTGTTTTGTTTTGTTTTAGTTTTTTTTGTACCTTTTCTTGTTCTTAAGTTTTGCTATTAGCTGTGACTTGCAAAATCCCATTGAATTGTGTTAGCCTACCTGCCTCTGATGGTTCCCACTTTGCTAATTTGCTGCTTCTGGTCAGCTGTGAACTAAAAAAGGCAACCACTGGGACTCATGAGTTGTTTGTAAAGTAAGAATAACCAGGTCACAAGAGCTAGAGGAGCTTTCCTACGAACAGGGCCACATTATGACTTACATGGGCCCTTTCTTCCATTAAAAAAATTTCAGAATTTTATTTTCCAACTGTTGGTATTTCAATCATTTTCTAGGGGTGCCTGTGTGACTCTTGATCTTAGGGTTGTAAGTTTGAGCCCCACGTTGGGTGTAGAGTTAAACATAAAATATTTAGGGGCGCCTGGGTGGCTCAGTCAGTTGAGTATCCGACTTAATTCGGCTCAGGTCACGATCTCAAGGTCATGAGATCGAGCCCCGAGTCAGGCTCTGCGCTGGGCATGGAACCTGCTTGATTCTCTCCCTCCCTCTGTCCCTCCCCCACCTAAAAAAAATAAAAAGTGAAATAAAATCTTTAAAAACAACAAGAAAACATTTTTTTGACCTGAAAGTTCTTTGTTTTCTTCTGATTTTAAAAGAAAAGAGAGGGGCACCTGGGTGGCTCAGTCAGTTAAGTGTCCAGCTCTTGATGGTTGGCTCAGGTCTTGATCTCCTGGTTGTGAGTTCGAGCCCGCGTTGGGCTCCACACTGGGCATGGAGCCTACTTAAAAAAAAATATATATATATATTTTTGTGGGCCCTTCCAAGTTTTATGGGCCCTGGCCACTGTGCCCACGTGCCTAGTGGAGAAGGTGACAGACACTAGCAGTGAGTAAAGTCACTTGAATCTCACTTTGTTTTGTTTTGGTCCTAGAAGTTAGAGGATTTTTGCTTATTTCTTGGTTCTGTGTTCTGGATAGCTGAATTGTTCAGCAGATTGGCCTCCAGTTAAGTGAGGGCATGTTGATCCGTGTTCGAAAAGGTTGGGGCCTGCAGGAGTACATGGAGTTGTGTCGGGTTAAGTGAGGGCAGAGTGTGGAGAGAAGGCAAGTTCTGAAATATCTTGGACATAAGAGACCATCGCAGACTGCTAGAAAACTCTGGAAAGCGTTTCAATAAAGAGGAAGGCTGTGAATAAAAGTCACAGAGGTGAAATTAAATGAGAAGGAAGAAGAAAATTGACCTGAATAGAGCACAGAGATCATTGTGGGGCGCATCAAACTAAACATCGAGAGAGGGAGGGAAACTTCCTGTGGTTGCAAGACTGAGGAGTTTGGATCTGCTAATGAATCAGTGGTCATCTTAGTTCAGTTTCTAATGAGAACTATTCCTTTCGGCATTAAGAATACTGTGGCATGTTCAGTACAGCTTTATTTTCTTAATTTAAACTTTTCTCCTAAGAGCTCAGAGATCATAATTCCTAGGTGATGTGTCTCCCTGACTCATAACTAAGAGATCAGCCATTGCTGATATGAGTTAAAAATTGCACAGATGAGAACAATGGACAGGAAAGCATAACGGAAATATCTAAGAGGCCTGAATTCTAACTTCAGCTCCCTGCCTGGATATAAAAGCTGCAGACAGGTCACTTCACCTCTCATCCCAGGTTTCTCATCTATAAAATAACCAGGGGAGGATTAGGTCATCTTTAGACGAGGTCATCTTCAAGAGCTACTCAAGTATAAAATCTGATGATTCAGTGTGTTTTTCACAAATTGATACTAAAATATTCTGTAATATCATAAAGTGGTCTGCTCTTGCCTATAGTAATTATTTTAAATTATTTGGGGTGAAGTTTCTCATTTCATATCCAATCTGCATCGTGAATTCCCCTCTTTATTGTCCTCTGCCCTGCCAACAGCACCATGGGGATGGTTACAAAGACAGTAGACTAAGAATTTGCTTCAGGGGAAAATCTAATGGAGAGTTTAAGTGTAGTTGTCTGCCTAGTTGTAGCATGATTTATTTGAAACATCCTTCCTTTGGTATTCAATTTAAACATTTAACCACACACACAAAAAAGTTACCAGATATTTGAGCATGAGAAATCAGAAATGCATGCAGAATATGCAAAGAGGCCCCAACCTCTCCTTTTACTGTCCTGGCTCCTGGTTGTTTTTAATGGTAGTCAATTTTCTCCCTTGTTTTGGGGAAACTTAAGAGTTGTAGGAGATGCTTAATAATACTTGTTATTTCACTAGCTTGACTTAATGGCTTCTAATGAATCTCCTCTTTTCCCTGTTAGAGAGGTCTGTATTATCCAATCAATAGCTTAACTATCAGTTGATTAACTAAAAGAAATGGATGACAGCCTTATGGCATCCACTGACATTGTAAATGAAGCATACATGCCATTCATTCTAGATTATTTTCTTGAAAACTTGTTATAGGATTCCCCATTTGGGGCTCCGAGGTATAGACTCTGAAATGGTAGATAGTTATTTTCCTGTTGAACACTTGGTATAGCGTGCATTTTTCCAGGGCCAGAACAGAGAATGTAACAAGGAAGGAGTGATCCGCACCCTCGAAGCCTACAATGAGATCACCATTCATTCATTCAACACAAATGTATTCACTTCCCAGTATGTACAAGGCACAATGCTAGCCCTGGACATATCAAGAGACCCAAACAGACAAAAATCCTGTCCTCCTGAAGGAAGACCAGCAATAAATACAATAAATAAGTAAAGACAGTAAATGAGTAAAGTATTTCGCATGTTAAAAGGTGACCCATATTGGGGGGGGGAGCGGGATAAAGGGAGCTGAAGAAGGGGAGTCTGCAGTTTTAAATGGCGGAGCATGGGGGCCTGTGTGGGCCTGTACAAGAGTTGACACTGAAGCAACCCCCATGACGTCAGAGAATCACACGGATGTA
Source organism: Callorhinus ursinus (assembly GCF_003265705.2). Classification (NCBI taxonomy): domain Eukaryota; kingdom Metazoa; phylum Chordata; class Mammalia; order Carnivora; family Otariidae; genus Callorhinus; species Callorhinus ursinus. The sequence goes on from NW_027397112.1 coordinate 10,947,575, forward strand.
TAAGGGAAGAGCATTCTAGGTGGAGGGAGCACTGGAGTATCTTCTGTGAGCCAGGCATGCTGTGCTAACAACCACCAGGACAGAGATGAGTCAAACATGGCTCCTACCCGCAGGGAGTTGACAGGCTAGGAACAGATTCAGACTTGCAAATAAGGGCAATGATAAAGTTGTATAAGAACTATGGTGGGTAGGATATTTTTTTAAAAAGTCTCTGTGTTGAATAATACAAACTGAGTAAAAATATGTGAAATTCTTCCCATTTTGTGAATAAAGCTAGGATAAGTGGGAGAGTAAAGCATGGCTTACTGGGAATGCTTCTTCACACCCCTGCCCTGAACTGACCTCTCCCTTAGAAACCTCTTGCTGAGGCCACTCACTCTCACCCTCTGCCATGACTCCTAAAGGCGATGGTTGATCTTTAGTTCAGACTCATCTGGGCCTCACTGGAACCCTAGTCAAGCTGAAGATTGGAGCTCTCCTCTTCCCATGAGAGTGAATCTTGGGAGAATGCGCTCTCTGTGCATCATTTGTTGTCAGTACCCTGTGTTGGGAGGAGAGGGATTTGCGGACACCGCACTGCTCGTCCACCCAACCTAACCCTGACCTAACCGTAACGTTAGGGAGTCCTGACATCCTACACAGAGAATGCTTTTTCAGGTCCCTTCAAGACCATTCATTTAAGCTTGTACGTCCTTTCATTCTCGCCTCCTCCGAAAGGCTTCCCTTCGCCAATCTTCTTCCCCCCACCCCCGCCCTCACCACTCTACTTTGACAGGTAGGTAGGATTTTTATCCCATTTGTGTGACTGAGGAGGAGACGGGTACTCAGAAGTGAAATCTACCCCCAGTCACACAGCTGTGAATGACGGAGCCTGTCCTTTTGCTACTGCACCAAGCCACCTATCCATCAGAGGACTTGCCTCTCCTCCCTTGCTGTCTGCCAGCCCTGGGCTTGCCTTAAAAAGGATGTCATGTGTGTGAGGTCTTGGGGGGGGAAGGTGCAGATCCTTCCTGGGCATGTTGACTTGGAGAGCCACACATCATTAGTGCCCCAGCTTTCCACTGGCCCTTAGACCGTCCTGCCTGGAGCTGCTGGATCCTCTTTCTCTTCCTCATTCTTCTGCCTCCTCAAGAATCTTCTTTAGTTTCCTGTTGCTTTTTATATCAAATCTCCTTCCTTAGTTAAGCATTCTGAGTCTTCCTTTCAGTGGCTGCCCACTCCCCTCTCTCTAGAAAGGCTTCGTTTTCAGCCCTGAGCACTCCGGCTCAGCTGCCTCCACCACCCACATAGGATTGAGTAGCATTAGAGACCCGTCCCTTCTCCTCCAGGGCCTCCTCTGTGTCTGTGACTCTACAGCACTACGGGAATCTTCCTAGATGCCCCCACTCCGATGAAACTGTTCCCTTATGCTCTGTCCCCTCTGCCATGATTAGTTTGTGTTTGCTGATGTGTTACTTGGTACTGGTCCCTGAATGTGTATGTGCTCTTCCCAGCTAAATTATGATCACTTTGAGGGCACAAACCAAATCTCATAATTCCGTAAATACCTAAACAGAGTAAATGCTCGTTAATGATCTGAACAACTAGTCTTTTACATACTGGGTTTATAAATTCTTAATATTCTGAAATTTTTCTCTCTCAGAAAAAGCCTCAGATTCTAACCATCAGAAAATAAAGTTTAAGGCCCCGACACACAGCAGTTTTGAGTTTCACTTTTAAACTCACTTCTTAATCCATTTCAGGGTTCCCAATTGTTCCCAGTTAATTCTTCTTACCGAGGGTGTATTACACTTGCTCAGCATTGAATGATATGGAAAGAATGGCCTTTCTTTACTGCATAACTGACTTTACTTTTGTTCACAGGTTAAAATCAGCCCTTCCATTTCACTGCAGTATTATATTGGTGGCATTTCTATTTAAGAAAAAAAGCTTTCTTCCACATGAACTTTTGTTACAAATCAGTTTATTGGGGCCAATCAATGGGCAGGACCTATGAAAGGGTGTGGATTATCTGGTTAGTCCTTTGTGTGGCAAAAGGCTTAGATACTGCTTAGTACTTTGTTCATTCTTCATCATGTAAAGAAGTGTTTTTTTGAAGGATCAACACCTGACTGAGCCCTGCCTTTTTCATGGAAATGTTTTCACCTGAGTTGCTTCTTATGGTACCAAGAATTAGTTAACTAATACTTATTTAACCTTGGAACAATGTTTATCATAATCCGATTGGCAGATAGTCATTTTATTTAGGCCCGTTTCTTTATTGTATCAGGAACTAGCAAAAGTATTCTGGGAACAATTTTTTTTATCCTTCAAATAAGTTACCAGTCTACTTTTTTTTCTTTCCATCAAGGGGCATGTTTCCATGCTGTAGACTTAAGACTAGTAGCCACACATTAATGAGTTGGATTTCCCCTCTTGGGTTGAACTCTACTTTTATTTTTAAAGGCGGCTTTCCTGTTACATGCTGCTGGCAGCTTTTCATCCAAACTGTTCTCCAGTATGATTTACTACATTAACACACTCAGAGTTGTTTTTTTCATGATAAAACTTCCTCATGAGCATTACCACTAATTAATAGACAAAATGACCCAGCACAATTTAATTATTTGGTAATGATTTTCGGTGTTTTCTTAAAGATGAGGCTTTACAAGTCAAGGCCTGAACTTGTCTGGGTCATGACCTCTCTGCAGTGTTTGCAGTCTTGTTAAACAAGAAGTAAAGCAAAACATAAATTAGTGTTTCCATTATAAGTTGCTCTGCATTTCCCAGTCTTTCAACACTCCAAGGAGCATAGTCATGGTTAATGTAAGAGAAAGTTTCACTTGGAAAATGGCAATTCCAGCTTTCTGGAGTGAGTAAGAAGCTTCTTCCTCAGTGCCGTTCTTCTAGGGCCAATGTGTGGCCCTCCTTGAGAGAAGGCAAGATGAGGGAGTTTGAATTATGGGCTGTAGAACGTAAGGAGAGATAACAGTTGCCTTTCGTTGTAATAAGCCTCTGTGGCCTTTAGCATCTGTTAGCCTTCAGGGATGTGTTCCTAAGTTTACAGATGGAATTTAGTGTTGAATGTTAAAGCACCACTCTTCTGTGACAGTAGAAATGTGTATGTCTTTGTGTGTTTGTAAGTACCCCAACTCCCCAATTTTTGTTTTTATTATTTTGCCCTCAGACTTATGTATTTCTGCTCCTTTTGGCTTGGAATATCCTTCCCCTTCATCTTCCTAATCATCCTACTCATTCCTTAAGACTCAGTTCCAGAGAAAGAGCAGATATTTCTCTGCCACCTTTTCCCTCCCTCTACCGCGACGTCCTGTGCATAATACCTCCCACCTGTCCATAATATATTGTCATTATCTCTCTCTCTTTTTTTTTAAGATTTTATTTATTTGACAGAGAGAGAGCAGGAGGGCACAAGCAGGGGGAGCGGCAGAGGAAGAAGGAGAAGCAGGCCCCTGGCTGAGCACGGAGCCCGACGCGGGGCTCGATCCCAGGACCCTGGGTTCATGACCTGAGCTGAAGGCAGACGCTTAACTGACTGAGCCACCCAGGAACTCCTATTTTCTCATTTTAACATCCTGAGTTTCTAAGATTCATGAATAGGTTTAATGATTGTTTTAAAGGCTTATCTGTGGAGTAAGTGTGTACCATAAATTTAGTGACATAGTTTAAAATGCATTCCTCTTCCATTTTCCAAGTAAACTTTTTTTTTTTTTAAAGATTATTTGACAGAAAGACACAGCGAGAGAGGGAACACAAACGGGGGGAGTGGGAGAAGGAGAAGCAGGCTTCCCGCGGAGCAGGGAGCCCGATGCAGGGCTCGATCCCAGGACCCTGGGATCATGACCTGAGCTGAAGGCAGACGCTTAACGACTGAGCCACCCAGGCGTCCCCCAAGTAAACATTTTTTTAAATATGTTTTTCTTCATCAAGAAAAGCAGTATACAGTTTTGGATTCTGGATCTGGCTTCCATTCCCGGATCCACCATATATTAGTTGTTTGACCTTCAACAAATTACTTGTATCTGTGAGATTCAATAGCTTCATCAGTAAAGTAGAGATAATACAAGTACTTAATTCTCAGGATTATATGAACATGAAATGAGACGTTGATCTCAGGAGATGCCACTCTGCAAATAGGAGTAAATGGGAGTCTCCATATTGAATGGTGAGCTACCCAGATCCCTTCCCCCATCTAATCCCAGTATGCTGGAAACTAGGCTTTATAGCCTTCAGGAAGAAGATTGGAAGATTCTTCTCTGGGAAAAATGTACACACCCTGACCTTTGAAGGACCCCCAATAATCAGCCAAGTCTTATCTGATCATCCTGTAGTGAAGCCCTTAGACTCAGAGCTTCCAGTCACTAGTTTAACTCTTAAATCTGAATAGTCATCCAGCAATCACCAGATACTTGAGGGAAAGCTCCAGTGAACAAATAGGAAAAAAGGAACTCTGGGGAGACAGGACAAAGCAGAGAACAGAAGAAATCATTATAAAATCTGTAATAGTCACACAAATCTAAAATAAGGTATCATATCCATTAAGTACAATAAAAAAAAGCATTCAAGAAACAAGAAAGAGCTCTTAGAAATGAAAATATATTCTAGAAAGAACTTAATATAAAGGCTGGAAGATAATGTTATCCTAACCCAAAAAGTATTTGAAAGAGAAAGGTAAAAACCAGGAGTAAAAAAAAGAAAGAAGGAAAGAAAAAAAAGACAAATAGAAAAATCAAAGAAATAATCCAAGATATTTCCTAAAACTGAATCATTTTTCAGTTTGGAAAGGAACCATCTAGCACCAGCAGAAGGAGTAAAGAAAGATTTATCTCAAAGTATGTGATTTTAAAATTAGAATATAAAGGTAAGGAAAAGGTCCTTTAAAATTAAAAAAAAAGTAGAAGCAAAAAGTCAAAATCAGAATAGTATCAGTCTTCTAGCCAGCAGCACTGAAAATTAAAAGACAATAGAGTAATGCCTTCAAAATTCTGGAGGGGAAAATTATTTTTAGCCTTGTTCTCTGTGCCTAGCTGAACTCTCAAGTATAGAGTGGACAATATTAATGGTGGAATAAAAGCATTTCCAGACATTCAAAGTCTTTATATTTTTACCTCCTGTGCACCCTGTCTCAGGAAGTTATTGAAGTAGGTGCACCATGAAAAAGAGGGAATAAATGAAGACCAGGATGTAGGGGATCTAATAGAGAAGAAAGTTCTAGAACTGCAGCTGTGCAGCAGCAATCCATTCAGACTCTTTGAGGAATAGAGGACTCCAGGAGGGGATGTCTTAAACAAACAAACAGACTTTAAAATTCCCTGACATGTTTGAATGTATTGAAAGGATATTCATGGTTGTATTTGGGGATGAACTTGTAATAGGTACCTGGTAACTAAGCAGAGGGTGAAAATGACAGTTATTAACTCTAATAAATATAAAATGTTTCCTAGGAAAGGAAATGTAATAGTATACTACATGGCTTAGCTGTCAATCATACTTATATAATCATGGTAAATACTGAATATAGCTCTATTCAAAGACTATGAAATAACCACATTGGAAGGACAAGAAAAGGGGCACATGGCGGGGGTATGTGAAAAAATTAATATTAAATCCCCATCTTCAGTAATAAGTGGTCAGTAAATAATATTTAAAGCTGAAAACAAAAATCTAAAAATGGTGTAACCTTATTATGTAAAGAAAAGGAGGTAAATACAAGAAGAAAAGCTAAGAGTTTAAAATGATTGCCTTTGGAGAGAGGGAATCAGGAATGGTGGCATAGGCCTGCTATAGTTTTTAAACATTTTTTGTGTTTTGGGGTTAAAAATAAAATGGAAATTTTAAAATATTAAATGACACAGTTATGTAAAGCATTTGTCACCATGTCTTTTACAGGTAAGTGTTGCAGAAATGTAAACAATTTTTGTTACCCTACTCCTTTGAAAAAAAAAAGATTTACGTATTTTAGAAAGAGTGCGAGCGGAGGGGCAGAGGGAGAGGGACTCTCAAGCAAGCTCCCTGCTGAGTGAGCAGCCTAATGCAGGGCTCGATGTGAGGCTCGGCGCCAGGACCCTGAGATCATGACCTGAGCTGAAACCAAGAGTCAGACACTTAACAGACTATGCCCCCCAGGCGCCCCTACTCTACTCCTTCTTAAAAGCATTATAAATCTTTGCTAAGTGGGTGATACAGACTTCCCGTTCATTCATTTCCTTTTTTCCAGTCCCCACCGTACGTACACCATGTTGGCCATGAGAAATGAATTAGAGCATATACTTCAGTATCTTTTTATTTGGTTTGTATGTCTCCCTGACTTACTCATCCATTATTTTATTGACGTGAATGACAAGAAGGAGCTGTTGCCTTTCTGAATCCTGTTCTTGATACTTTTCTTTAGATTTTCATGCGGAAAATTCTGAATTTTTCTTTTGCCTAACCATTTGCATTTCTGCAATTAAATAAATGGACATTGTTGAAGCTTACTCTAGGTTCCTAACCAGTCTTAACCTGCATTTTAACACATTTTCTCCCTGTGATCAGGGCCGCAAGCTTCTTATCATTGGGACCACTAGCCGCAAAGATGTCCTTCAGGAGATGGAGATGCTGAACGCTTTCAGCACCACCATCCACGTGCCTAACATTGCTACAGGAGAGCAGCTGTTGGAGGCTCTGGAGGTGAAAATGAGTCAATGGATTGCTAAGTGTCTATTAGAAAGGAGTCGGGGCTGGGAATAATGCTAAGGGGGCACAGCAGACATTGCACCCGGTGCCTAGTTTCTGTGCTAACCTAGAATAGGGCACCTGGGATATACCTTCAGTCGTTTCAGGAATTCGAGGAAGAGATGAATGTCAGTGAAAGTGAATGAATTTCCCATTCCTTGGTGTAGGCAGCCTGCCAGGAATGAATTACTCTGTGCCCACCAGGAGTGATGCATACAAATTACATGGGCCAGAAACTTGGAATGGGGGGAGGAGAGGGCAGAGTGGTAGAGTAATCAATATGTAGAAAATTCGGGCATTCGTAATAGCTTTCCGCTCATTTACTTGCATTTAATAAATTGGAACGGTGATTAAAACCTTAGAGACTGCAAAAATGCTACGGAAGTAAAAGAAACTGCTTTATTAACAACTTCATAATATGGAAATGTTTTCTTTAAATCTTTTGAGGATGACAAAGTTTAGATTTTTTAAAAACTATAACCTTCATTAAACTTTTGATTAATATCAATGTACACAAATGACTTGGTGAGATCTGAGAAAAATGTTATGTAATGATTTGTTTGGCAGTGGTAAAAGCTTCTTAAAATCCTCAAGACCCATGCAGTTGGGGCATACTCCCAACAAAATAGAAATTATCTATATGATAAATGTCTCCAGATTAATTATGTGAGCAGCTCTTGTGCTGAGGTTGGGTAAAGAATTAAATTTAGTCTCTGCTTTGACACATGCTAAAAATTTTTAACTGATTATTTATTGTGGGTTGAAGTTTTCTTTCCCCCCCACCCCCAGCAAACATATCTCTAAATTATAATGGTGATCTCTAGGAAAACAGGATTTAGGATACCAGTTTTCACTTTCATTAATTGTACCTAATGGGTTTAGGAAGGTCAGGTTGGATTTTAAGATAGGAGAAAGTCCTGTCAACTTGAACCAGTCAGATAGTTCTTACTACTGTTCTTTTAAGGATAAATGTGAGCATTAACTAATGTTGATGCACTTACTATAAAAGTGTTTTTGTCATTTTTATTGTTTTTGTAGCTTTTGGGCAACTTCAGAGATAAGGAACGTACCACAATTTCACAGCAAGTCAAAGGGAAGAAGGTCTGGATAGGCATCAAGAAGTTACTAATGTTGATTGAGATGTCGCTCCAGGTAAGATGTTGCATTCTCCATAGGATTCAGACACAGGAGCTTCATGACATACCAAGGTTCTATATTTCCTTTGCTAAGGTTTTGTTTTGTTTTAAAGACTTTAAGTAATCTCTGCACCCATCGTGGGGCTTGAACCCACAACCCCGAGATCAAGAGTCGCCTGCTCCACTGACTGAGCCAGCCAGGCACCCCTCCTCTGCTAAGGTTTTAATTAGTTTGTTATAATTCTCTTATTTCTGAACTCAAGTTGCTATTAGTAGCCTGCTTCTGAGACCAAACAATAACTTATTAGTACTTTTCTTTCTCACTTCTTAAAATTCAGAAATAGAAAAAAAGATTATAAAGTTACTTTCAATTTTAATTTAGGGAGTGATTAGATCTTAGAACTAGAAAGGACTTCAAAGAGGCATTTGCTCTCCTGTCGTCACCCCCTGCCCCCGTTTTAGAGATGAGGATACTGAGTGTCCCACAGGTGGTCAGTGGGTTATCCAGGATCACATAGCCAATTATTGATGGAAGGAAGATGGCGTTGTTTATCAGAGGTCCGGAAGCCGCTCTGTATTACACCAAAAGGGGCGTGGGAGACTGTTTTTAAGGGACCAGTTAATTGAATTGTACAGAGTAGACTTAGGCTCTCTATATTTTCCCCTGGCTGGGCTCCTAGAAATTTCATGCAAACTACTGTAGGGTTAAAGCATCCAGGATCACAGAGAATACCGAGCCCTAGGCCAGTGCCTGGGCAAAGACAGATGAAATTTCTTTGGGACTTTCTCACGTCTACTGGCAACTTACCTTTCCTCCTTTGGGAACTCTACCCCTCCACATGTCCATCCTGTCTTTCTATCCTTATCTGACACACTGGTTAGATAGTAAATGTATTCCTGCCAAGTTCTGTGAGTTCAGGGACCTTGGCTGTCACTCACTGTTGGAATCCAGTCCCTGGAACAGAACTGGACACACAGTAGGGCACTCAGTGAACTGTAGTCAGATGGGTCCATCCATTGTGGATGGTCATTGGTGGACAGACTGGCCTCGCTGTTGGCATTATGTGTCGCTGCTCAGTCCTGCCATCCCGGCCCTGTGAGCAGTGGGTAGTAGAAGTGAAGTTTCACGGTTATACCTGAAATAGGCTCTTGGACCAATAACAAATGGAGAACACGAAGTGAATGCTTTTTAATCTTTGCTGGAACATTTATTTTTAAAACAAAATTGTGGCTTTCAGAAACCTAAGTTGAATGTATTGAACATTCAGCCGGACTGAAATTTATTTTCCACAATGAATGTAAACTGAAGTTACAGACTAATCACTTTGCTTAGGATTATCCTTGGTAAAGGTGCATATACAGATGTATTAGCTCTTTCCTTGGGAAAAGATAAATCTGTCAAGATAGTCAGCTCTACTCTTCATTTTTTTGGTTTCAGCATAATTTTTTTTCAATAATTGCATAGAAGAAACTATGTGGGCTTTTCACTCCAGTCCCTACCCCTTCTTCCTTTGATGCCTGCAGGTCAGTGATCAACTTAATGCCTCTCATGTATGTGGGGCAGAAAGTGAGAGTGGGGCACTCAGGCCTAATCTTCAGCGACTGACATTTCATAGGCCTCTGAGTTTGAACCCCTTCTTGTCAAATGGATTTCGTGCAGCTGAGTGAATTCTCTTTAGATCTGCCTGAGAGAGACTGAGCCTAAGTGGAGAGGCATGTAGTTGAGCAAAATATAAGTCATGTTACCTCTCTGTTCACTATACACGTTTCTGTTAAAACTTGCTCAGTGCTGAGGATCTGCTCTGACTGGATGTCACCTGAGGGAATAAAGTCATTTATCTAGATTACTTTTTTCCTCCCTTTCTCTTGACTTTTAATTCCATAGCTACAGGCAAGTCAGTAAGTCGTTGCTCACACATATTAAATATATTTAATGGGCAAAGACCTGCAAGTACTGACTACAGCTGAGCTCCAGCCAGTTCCATTTTTTTAAAAGAACTTGACAATTGATTCATATGTAATTCTATTCCCAAAGAGGGAAAATGTTTCTTTTGTTAGCTCTTCACACTTTTTCTTAGTCCTTTGTAGTCTGACCTCTTAACTTTGATACATTTGAAACTTCTGTTCAATGTTTTTTTGGGATAGAAGAGAAGAAATCTTAAAAAAAAAAAAATGTGGTGGTGGGGGGAATCCAAGTGCACATTTACCCACAGCTGCACTGACATTTGAAAGCTCTCCCTGGAGGGCAGGGAGTTCCCTCTTGGGAAACAGACTCCTGCCCTGGAACATTTTTTAAAAGTTAGGTATGTTTCTTACAATAAAAATTCATCTTAAGGAATTAAAGATGTTTTTAATGATCATTTTTTAGATAACATCTCTGGTGGACCAATGAGAACAAAATATAATTAAATTAGTATAAACATGAATATAAAGGAAAATGAATAGAGAAAATTAGTAATATCCTAAACTTGGCCTCTGAACCAAAATTCCCCTATCTTCTCCTAGACTTAGGATGCTTTTTTTTTTTTTTTTTGACGATTTTATTTTTAAGTAATCTCTACACCCAGTGTGGGGCTCAAACCCACAACCCCGAGATCAAGAATCACATGCTCCACTGCCTGAGCCAGTCAGGCTCTCCTATCCTGATGCTTTTCTGTCACAGGAGATCCAGATTATCCAGGGGCCATGTTAGGGGAGTCAGCCCCACTCTTCATTTTTTTACTTTCAGCACCATTTTTTTCATTAATTGCAAAGAAGAAACTGCATGGAAGACCAAGGCTAAGAAAAGCGAATATGTTGATCATGAAGTGTTAATAAGCTACTTTTTGGTCATTTAATCAACCTCAACTGGTAGAAGTTTGGTCTCACTTTTATATGTTGGATGAGTCCTGTGACTTGGATGCCCTTCAAACCCCCATGAATAGCCATCGTCTGGTCTCACATATGTCCTCTCAGACGTGCTGCCTCCTTACACAGCGCTAGCTGAGGGGGCATTCGCCTTGAGGTGCCTGGGAAGGACCAGCTGGGTCACTTGGAACCTCGTGCACAGTGATTCTCTGTGCTAGGAAGTCCTGTTCACTCCTTTTGAATGATGTAATCTGCTTTGCTGTGTATCAGAATACTGGTCAGGGAGCAGGTAACGTATTTCTGTGACTCAGCAGAGCACTGGTGGAAGTATGAAACCGAGCATTTCCTTGGCACTAAGTGCATAGTTGTTAGAAGGTACCATTAACCTGTGTTCTTTATTTCTTCTGATGTATTTAGATGGATCCTGAATACCGTGTGAGAAAATTCTTGGCCCTCTTAGGAGAAGAAGGAGCGTAAGTACACACAGCACTTAAGACCACCAGCCAGACTTACCACACTCTGTTAAATCCCAGTACCTGTTCTAAGCGTTGCTGTACAGTGCATATACACTTGAATTCTCAGCTTTTCTTGGACAACTTTGTTTCCATTTATTAGCATTCTTCACTGTGTTGTAGGTCTGAGAGACCAAGCAAGGAAATTGGTTGTACTGTTGGTTTGCTCTCCTTGTCCTGCTTCGCAAAACTTCCTTGTCACAATGCAGGAAAAAACTCGGTACATATTTATTGGAAGCTGCTTTTAAATGCATGGGGCTATGACCATTTTCTTTTTTGAAATGCTTATCTAATAGCAAATGCATAGTAAAAAATGTAGAAAAACCATTAAGAAGCTTTTAGTGATTTTGTGGTAAATGGTTTTTTGCAGACCCTCATCTGCTTCTTTTTGTTTTGGGTGTTTCTTTTTCAGTAGCCCCCTGGACTTTGAAAATGGACTCTTTGCACACACACAGTGACCAAGGGAAGTGACCAAGGTGAAGACGGCCTGGGATCTTCACTCAACTTAACTCAAGATCCTAGACAAAGTGAAATGTTCCCTACCTTCAACGTGTGCTCACTGCATGATTAGTGCAATAAAACTCCCTTCCTTGTGCTTACTCAGATACTCTGTTTTGTGGAAGGTACAGATTTGCTCTAGAATGCTATGCTTACCTCTCTGTGCAAGCTAGGATGATTTCTTCTTCCTCAGTCTTGAAGTGTGGGAGATACACTGCCCTTGTGAACACTACACATTTTAAGCTCCCTACCACCATCACCACCCAAAAACTCTCAATAAATGTAATGATGTTGCAAGACAACACTTGGCCTGTTAGAAGGAAGACTTTCTAGATGTAAACCAGGAGCAGTGACTTAGCGGTATGAGTTCAGAGGGATTATATCTTACAGCCCCTCTCCGCTAACACTAAAGGTACTTGGGTATTTGGTTAAAGGTTCTCCCAGAAAACTGGTGGTTATCTTTGCCTGAAGAAACAGGACTTTGAATTTCTAAGATGCTGTTCTCAGTCATTTTCAGAGATGTTTCCAAGCTGCAGTCGGAGATCTTTCTTAATAGAAAGTGCAACTATTACTGTGTTGGCCGTGGCATCCCCTCAGTGTTACTCATTTGCTCCGTGGCAGGAGATGTGCTGGCCACTACCACGTGGTAGCTGTTGTTAACGACTTGGGAAAGACCTGTATGGAAAAAGCCTACACCCCTAAACAGAAAGGAGTCATTAAATGAAGTCATTTATAAATCTCTCTGCACTAATTAGTGTCCAACTCTAAATGGGACAGTTCTTTATATTAAAGGCTTCTTCTTAGTTTCGCCATTTGTCGTTTTCCTCATCTTAATGACTTAGAATTTATTCTTCCTTTATTTTAAACCCTCTGTGCTATCTAGCATTGAAATAAAACACTATTCTCCAGAAGAAACTGTTTTCTAGCCCTCATCCTGAGTCTTTTAACATCCATTCCAGTATGTTTTAACACACTTCCTTTCCTCTCCACATGCTCTTTCCAAAGGGAAGGAGAACCGGTGGTTAGTCTTATACCTGAGTCAGAAGGAATGAATCAGGTCATCATATCTGTGATGAGACTTACGGAGCAAGTCAACTGTCTCCACCCCCACCACCTTCCCCCCCACCTCCCCGTGGCTTCAGATGCAGGGACGAGCAGTCAGCAGCCACCTGAAGGTGCTTCACGCCGCCCATGAGGCTTGTGGCTACAGTGGCACTTGGGTGTAGCTGTCATTTGTCCCTGTGGTAGAAGGCAAATTATCTCCAGATCCTGCCATCTGTATCTGTATATTTTTGGTTGACTTCTGTGTCATATCTACTTCATTTTGGGTTTTCATCCCTAGCTTATTTTGTGGCTTTTTAAAGTGGATTTTGTATTGTGTAATTCTGTGATCCCTGATGGCCAGTACCCCAGGTCCCCTATCTGTTGCGCAGCTTGCCTCTTTTCTCCTCCCAGGAAAGCAACACACACTGTATTAAGTTATGGCTCTCGTTAAATGAGGTTCATGTCTTTTGTGTTTTGTCCAAAACTATATTGAAAAATATATATTGTTTCTTGCAAATGAAGGAATGCAATAAAGAGTATCTATACTCGAAAACATTCTGTGGACCATGTTTTGTACAAAACGACACACATAACTGATAGGAATGTGTGAAGAGGAGGGGGCTCAGAAAAGCCCCTCCTTGTTTTGTTATAACTAGCCTAAGGCGATGGAGGATTTTTATTTAAAAGTCTCTGGTTTTCATTATTTAGGAAGTACAGTCACTTGAAAAGAGAAATTTCAAGAGTTAATGCACAACAAGAACCTTCATGCTTATTTACTTATTTCCACCTTATTAAAAAACTGAAGCAGACCAAAGCCATAAATGGGTTAGTAATAATCCAGAAAGGAAAATTGTTTCTCAATTAGCATTACTCCTTTGAAATGTACAAACCAAGGGATTCAGACACTCTCAGTGAGATTTCTTCACATGTTTCATTTTGGAATCCTTTTTTGCATTTTTCTGAGCTGTTGGATCTCTTAGCCTAAAAGCCTGATGCTTAGAGTGGGGTGAGGTTAGGAGGAAAGGCAGCTCAGAGAATCAGCAAGGCTCAGTGCAAAGAGGTCAGCTCCCTGGGAGTTGTCCACACCTAGGAGGACCCTGAGGCCACCTGGGTCCCTGCACAACCTTGGGAAGGTAGGGTCTTGAAGCTATCCCAGTGCTCTTCAAAGCTGCCCTGGGCAGAGAGTGAGCGAGCATATGACGACATCACAAGCCTAGTGACAAAGCAAAGGAGGCCAGCCAGCCAGTTGCTGCTTTAGATTTCTTCATAAATGGATGCACCGTGAACAGGCTAGTTTTTGTCAGCAGATAGAATTAAAACCTCAGAAAAGAAGGTTATCTCATCCTACATGTATTTGTACGTCTTCACTGAAATACCTTCAAAACTATATAACAGAGGGGACGCCTGGGTGGCTCTGTCAGTTGAGCATCTGCCTTCAGCTCAGGTCATGATCTCAGGGTCCTGGGATTGAGCCCTGCATCGGGCTCCCTGCTCAAGTGGGGAGTCTGCTTCTCCCCCTCCCTCTGCCCCTCCCCCTGCTCAGTCTCTCTCTCTCTCCCTCAAATAAAATCCTTAAATATATATGTATACAGAAAAACTATAATGGTGGCTAAAATCTGAAACATGGTTTGCTTTAAGGCTGTCTTTTCATGTCCTAAAACTTACAGTGAACTGCCTCTGCTTTAAGTTTCAGCAGCAAGTCGTAGAGTAGATTCGAGTGTGTAATAATCAAATCCTGGTAAACAGACTTGTTGAAGCACTGAGTCAGCGATAAACAACCAACCCAGCCCAAGCACAGAAGGCCAAAGCAAGATTTCCTGTTCCTTGCCTGGCCACTTGATTCATAAGCCTCTTCAAAGAAGACACCAGGGAAGGTGTGGATGAAAGTTCAAAAAAGCATGTAAATTTCAGAAGTTATTGCAAAATGATCTAAAGTTTCTCCTCCGCTGGCAAGTAGTGCTGAGACTGGGCCCTGGAGCAGAGCCCACAGAGGGCGTGTGCTGTGCGGACATTCAGGCATGACGATGCTCTACCGAGTATCTGTGATGGGCAAGAATCTCAAGCCGTGTAGACACAGCATTTGCAAGGAGGACTTGAGTTTGAATTTTCCCCCGCATACAGTCTCTTCACACAACTGACTTCATCACACTCTCTTGGGAGTATCAGATTATCGGTAAGGTAATTCTTTGCCTCCTCAAGAGTTCCCTGTCAAGCTAGGAAAAATGACAGCATAACCACCATCATTTTGCCACATTTACTTCCCTTGTGTGTGTGTCGATCAGCCACAGCTTACATGTCCGTCCATATACCCAGGGCCGGCATGGATGTACCACTGGATCACTGGATCCCATCACTGGATCCACCTAGGATCACCTCCCCATCATCCCTCCCCCTGCTTTTCTCTGCCTTTCCTTTGCCTTTTATTTGCCCCCCCGCCCCCAGCCTTTCTCCCCTGCTTTTTTCATAAATTACCGCCTTGAAAGAGATCTTCCCACTATATTGTCTCTTTTCTTTCTTTTGGATCTTTTTTTTTTAAACTTCCTCTTATTTTTAGATGTTTATTAGTATTTATACTTACGGAGAAATTGAATGTTCAAGCACTGCAATAAACTGTGTTCTCTTTAATCATAGAATATGATGAATCATAGACAGGATTACAAATGGCCTTGGTAAGTATGAATAGGGACCATTTAAATGTTTGGCAATCTTATAGGTTTAAAAAAAAAAAAGGTACCCAGGATGCTGGGGGAGATGAGTATTAGTTTTATGTCAGAGTGAAGTACAAGATGAGCAGGGCTGTGAGAAACGAGAGATTTCTGTCTGCGCTCCACGTCCAGTTCCTTGCGTGGCCCAGCACAACCATTTTTGTGGCTTACGCTTTTCAGGGACTAAGCAACGACACATCACGGGCACAATAAAGTTCAAGAACTTCTAGTGGCCATTCCTAATTTCAGGTTAGAGGTCTGAATGGAGCACAAGGGCAGCCCATCGCCAGTGCACAAGGCAGACTGCTTTATTTTTATGTTGTTTTCGTCTCTGCAAGGAGATGAATAAGATTTGCTTCTAATAAAAGTAAATCGGGAGAAAGAGAAAAGGAAAGCATTTTAGCTATGCTACACAAACTGAAGGTGACGTTTTATGGGTATGTCTGAAGACCAAAGGATTGTCTGTTGTCATAAAACCGAATTATTGCCCCTCATCGTCGAGAGCATTGCTTGTGAGCTTCAGGTGAGTCCTTTTGAAGCAGCAGCCCAAGGAGAAAATGCCCTTCCCAGAGCGTGCCCACTGCTGGGTCCTCTCTGCCCAGCCTCCAACTTCAGATGATACCTGTTCCAGGCCACCCAGAGGCCAGGCCAAACCATTTCTTCTTCCCGACCAACCTACCCCCCCCCATAGCTGCGCTAGCTGGAGGGGAAGCCATTTCCAGTCAGGTTTCATTTTCAATAGAGCAAATCCTATTTTCCCAATAAATGGAGTTGCAAACATGGGTGAGGAAAGGATTAACCAACCCCGTGGGCTGCTGGCCTTGAGCCACATCTTTTGAGTGTCTGTGATACTCATTTGTGCAGTGAAGTACTAGAGTCTATGAAAGGAATTACAGCACAAACCGCTTACTTCCAAACCTAGGAATTATTGGTCAGATGTTGACTTAGAACAAGGTAAGCCTGTAAGAAAGTCCTACAGTAGATGAGACCCGATGTCCCTGATGTCTGAGATGATCCTGCTTAGAGAACAGAGGGAATGGCTTTACTTTGGGCCACTCGATTAAGGGTGCAAGTTCAGGCCACCACCTTCAGAAATTGGATATTCTTGACCTCCTGAGCATTAATCTGGAAACTCCACACATGGTACAATGTATCCATTTTAAGTTTGTTTACCTTCTCTTTAATGACTTAACAGAAAAAAACTGCATGATGAAATATATTTTCTCCAAATATATATATATTTATATAATATATAATCTTAGTTAACTCAAAGGTATATACATTGTATAATAAATAATATTTATAAAAAGAGACTTTTTGAATATAAAATCAAAAAGATCAACAACTTCTACAACTTTTTACAAAACTTTGGATACAGCAGATCGGTAGGAAATTTCTGTTGGATACTATTACCTGACTACGGCGAGAATAATTACAATGCGCTCAGTGTACTATTATTAAATAATTACTTGTCGGCTACTTGAATACGCCCCAGAAACATGACTTTATCACTTTTAATATAGAATACATAGATATGAAAAGACTGTTCTGAAAATTTGTATCCATTCTGCTGAAATAATTCTCACATAAAGCAAGCATTATCCGGTTGACATGATTGAAACTTTTCAGTCTAAGGTGAGATGGGGAGGGGCATTTCGGACTCTCTGGAGAGGGGGGTGGGATGTGTATCTTTAGCCGGGCTCGTTGCCAGCAGAATCAAGAGTGCGGGCATGGCTTCTGGATGGTCTTGGCAAGCCTGCCTGAGCAAGCAGGAAGATCCCTTGCCCCGGTAGCTGAGGTCAGTGTGAGGCAGACCAAAGAGCGAAGGGAGTAAAGGAAGAAACAACCTTGTTCTCGTCTCTACCCCAGCCGCCTCACTTCTTGCTGATTCTCCCTAGGACAGAGCTGTGGCCTTGGCTCGTGCCGTCCGATCCGCTGGCCTCCGTTCAGGACCCTCGAGAGGACCCGCATGGAGCAAGGGGAGCTCAGCTGGGTGAGGCTGCTTGTCCCCCTTCGAACACCTCCTCCTGATCCTTGGGAACTGCGTGGACTGGTGAGCTCTCTGCGCACAGGTGAGGCCGGCAGGTGTGTGTTAAAGAACGCTGCGTTTCTCTTTCACCCGAACAGGCCAAAGCAGGGAAAGGAGGCTGGAAGGTGTGTCTTTATCGGAGCGGAAACGAAAGAACCATTTTTATCCTCCCTAGCTACAAGTCACCAAGTTGGAACTTCAGGAATCGACCACTGCTCTCTCTCTGACCCTCTGTCTGATTTCTACTGAGGTAACCTGAACTCCAAACTGCTCTACCTGAAGTTGTTTTCGTGGGGAATCGGCAGGTGAGCAGGGCCAGGAGGGACTGAAGGGCCCCTTCTAAAGATACCACTTCTCTCTTTAGGAAACCACTGGAGCTGCAGAAGGCTCACCACCCCTAAACATAACCTATTTACATCGTTTCGTCCTCTTAAAAAACAAAAACAAAAACAAGCCCAAACACCCCGCACTGCGTTCCTGGTAGACACCACAGAAGGACCACAGAGACTGGGAGCTCTGACTGCAGTTCCTAAGAGCCTCTGGCGCAGAACAGGCTGACGGAGGAAACGGGGCTGAGAAGAACACACAGCCGCTCTTCAAACAGCTTCCCAGGCCGCCTGGCGCTCCTGGTTCTTCAAAACCCCCAATCTTAGTCCCACAATTGCCTTGGCACTCCCTCCCACTGGATCCTAGCTACACCTATGGCTTTTGTCCGAACGTGGAAGTCTATCAGATTTGAGCAGGAGGAGACCAAGAAAAAGAGACTGCAGGGGTCTGCCTTACTTCCTAACTCCCACCTCACAGGCATCTTGGCATGTCACCAGAAGAAGCGTCTGGAAACAGTCCTGCCCATGCTGAGTTCTTCACCACCAGGCAGAGAGCTCACGGCAGCCCAGCCTGTCCTGTCGGAGTAGAATTTTTTTTTTCCATTTTTATTTTCTTTAACATGTGCAAAGATAAGCCTGGGGTCTGTTCCTATCAGACCCTAGAGAACTAAAAAGAAAGCCCCTTCTTTAAAAACCACACACCATCCAGAGCAGGGTGAGAAACTTAAGAGAGAGGGCGAGGGAGGCCTCCCCGGCAGCGGGCGGCTCGGGTCCAGGTCATTTACCGCACGGGCGTCTGGCAACAGTCCGGGTTCCTTGCTGCCTGGTGCTGAGCGCTGAGCCCGGCTCCAGGTCCTGCTTCCCATGGGACTTCGGTGAATCTGCCCAGCCACACACTTCACCTGTTCCCAGTGCCCTTTGAAAAACAAAGAGGAAGAATTGGACACGTAATTCCCTTCTCAGAGGAATCGCCCGTTGGGGTGCTGGGATCAGAGGCTGTGGACGGGAGAGCTCGACGTTTCTCGTGTCCTTGGGGGCAATGGGGAACCCAAGTCGCTTTCCCGTACCCCCCTCCTCTGCTTTGGGGTCTGCCGCTGAGGAAGGGTGCGTGATTTAAACAGGAACAGGAGGGCTTTAGCAACCACACACTGGGATCCACACCCTACCTGCCCCACCTTCTAGCTGGGAGCTTGGGCAGCAGGAAGGCCAGTGGTGGGCAGCTGCCCCCAGGCAGGAGTCCCCCTAGTAGACTGAAGGACCCTCCGGTCCAGGGTCCCGTTCCCCACGAGACTAGACGCGGGCACTGTGCTTTTCTGTCGCACCAGCGGTTTGGTAATGAGCTGTCCATACAGGAGCACAGCTATTTAATGAACCATGAATAATTCCTTCTCAGGGGAGAACCAATATGTGCCTCTTACTCATTTGTGTATTGACATCTCACCGAGGATTTGAGGCCCAAAGTGCTTTCAAGGGCATTCCCGATCAACTTTCCATTCCCCAGGGGGCGGACAGGGCCAGTGGAAGACTATTTTACAGGGGCAGAAACCGAGCCTCAGCAAGATTAAAGGGACATGTCCAAGGTTTTGTGGCAAGTTAGTGACAGATCCAGCACTTGCGGCCAGCCAGGCCCCCGACTCTTGTCCAGAGAGAGCCCTTTCCAGCTTACTATGCTCGCAACATCTGAGTAACAAGAAATGCACCTGGTACTTGCAGGGTAGGCAATTGGTTGTCAGCCTGAGACACGGGACAGAAGCTACAGGCAATGGAAAAGATGTTTTCCCCACCAGGGAAGGACCAGGAATCTCTGGTTTTCCTGTGGCATAAAGCCACTGAGACTGGGGCTCCCCACCCAGTGTGTGGAGGGCATATGTCCCTGCCATCCTGTCTCGAAGGTTCCTATCTTGCCTGCAGTGTCAGTGTCGATGAAAGGTGGGGGGGGGGAGCTAACCAGTCAGGTCTCAGCCAATCTTGGGCCTGTGGCTCGAGACCACGCAGCACGCCTGAGGAATGTCCCTCTGGTAGGTCAGCTCTGCTCCGCCTGGGAATCTCTACTACTTCCGTGGACCACGAGCCAGGCCCAGCACTGGGGCTCTTGGTGTATACAGCCTCTGGTCCACACAGCAACCCCCCCCCAATACACAAATGAGGGAACCGGGGCACAGAGAGGCTCCACAGCTTGCCCCAAATTGAGCAAGTTGAGAATTTGTCCAAAGGGTACCACATTGAGAGAGAGTCCTACACTTGTCCCAGAGTAAGGGCTCCAGAGCGACCAGAGGGGAGGGTCTCGAGGGCACTGGTCTACCTAGACATGGCATTTTGAATCCATACCTGTGTAGCACCTTCTGTAAGATTGGAGAAAACACCATTCTACTTCAGAAATGGGAGAAAAGAGCACTGAAGATGTATTTAGGATCAGTACAATTACAGGGGTGGCAGGCAGGGGATTTTTCTGGACACTGAGGGTCAAACCAGCACCTCCTTCCCTGCTTGGCTGATGGCTTATCTTGGTGGCCCACCTGGGGAGGGGAGGTGCTGGAACACTGCTGGGGTCCGACTCGGTGACACCCCAGAGTCCCCCAGAGCCACTGTTGTTGGAGCCTCTGCAGGACCCGTCTGGAAGCTTTCTGGAGGCAGAAAGTGTCCTGGGCTCAGTGTCCCTCCCTACCCTAGCAATGGGTCTGCTGTTAGTGTTCTGAAGTTCTGATTTCCCCTCAGCTCCCCCTCAGAATGGCCAGAGCTATGTCCTGCTTGGGGCACCATGTTGCCTTGGCCACAGTGGGCATGCTATAATGAGCCTGTGAGCTCTTTCGTGTTCACGGACTTTTCTACCACTGTGAGAAGCAGGAAACGAAACTTGCCCACGCGATGACACCATCTCACTACGGGATGACACCCTCATGTCACGGCTCTCTGATGGCAGTTATCACTCCCTATTAGTATCAGATTCAGACAAGCATTCGCCGCTGGTAGCTCACTGGGGTCTCATAAAACTCCTGTTAGGCTCCCACCATCACCGTACGGATGAGGAAACTGGACCTGGGGCTTCCAGGCTGACCCGGCGCCACCTACGTCCTCTCTCCACCGGCCACACTGCGCCCGTTCAGACACCAAGAAAGCGGTGCTGCCTGCTGCCTTTCCGGACCCCGTCCCTGGCAGCTCATAGCTTGGGCTACACCGAGGGGCCTCCCAGATGGACTCACGCAGAGCTCTCCCCATGATGTGGGTTCCTCCACACCTCAGAGAGGCCCCAGGCCCCTCCCCCAGGCCCACACAGTGTAGATGGGTGCCACCAGCTCGGAGGTGCCCTCTGTGGAGCTGCGTCACCCAGTGGGGCGCTCTCCCCTGCACTGTCCCGGGGCGATGATTCAGGCAGGTAAGTTCTTCGCAATGAACCAAGCACTGTCCCCAGAGCACCTCTGGGGAGGATGATAGATAAGGAGGCAGATCTATAAAAACTCTCTTGTCTGGGGCCCCCCGGCTGGCAGGTGATGGCAGCTGGACCAGGGCTCGCGCCTCTATATACTAGGCTCCTTCTCAGGGCAGAGAAAAGGGAGAGCGGGCATAGTGGCCTCAGACCTTCCAGCCCCAAGACTCTAGGACCACCTTACATCAGTCCTGACCTATGCTGGGGACCGATGGCTCCAAGGGCCAGGCACTGTGTCTCCCACGCAGGCCACCTCTGGGAAGCTTGGGAACATAATCCACCAGCCTTTGATCCCTTGATTACTCACCACCATCACTCTGAACTTGAATCCCTCCTCCTCCCCATCCCCTTCCATAAACGCGGTGAGAGTGGCCCCGCTCCACCCAAGCTTCAGATCTGTCAGGATATGGGCTTATACACCGCTTCCCCCACCCACCTCCTCAAGGTCAGTAGGATTTATGCTTGTGCAAAAACCTGCCCTCAAAGTTCAAGGTGGATGCAAAATGACTCTGCCCCAGGGGTAAAAGAGGATCTTTGGCCTACTATTTCAACTATTTTACCCCCCTTGTTTTATGGTAAGAAAACTGAGACCCATGGAAGTGAAAGAACAGGAAATTGGGGACTTCACGGAACAGGGCAAAGTTGGGACCAGAAGTCAGGTGTCCTGGCTTCCAGCCCCACAGTATCCTTCCTCTGGCTCCCCAGATCCTCAGCAATGATAGCCAGTGGCCATGCAAACATCTGACCTGGCTCATAATTTACTAACTTGTATACAAATATTAATCAGTTGCTGGCAGTCTTGCGTGCACACACTTGGCTGGTATCTGTGCTTTGTGTAGTCCACCCAAAGCTGCCCAGGGACCATTCCCACTGCAGCTGGGGAAATCCTGGCTTCCTATTTTGGGCCGTGTGTCTTGGACAGCTCAGAAAGAGAAGTGGGTTGGTCAAGAACAGGAGCCGGGCAAAGCCAGGTCCCTGTCCCAAGGCCCTGCAGCCGCCCCCGGCCCGCCACCCTACCTGGCTCCCTACTTGCAGGTGTGCACATCGTAGATGCGGATGCACTCCTGGCAGCTCACGTAGCAGCACCAGTGGAAGATGCAGTGGCATTTCTCCTTCCGCTTCTCCGTCCTCGTGTTGTGGCCGCGGCCACAGCACAGCAGGTCGCAGCCATCGATGCCGTGGGAAGTGACATTGCAAGTCCGGTCCCTGGTGCCAAAGGAGCCCGTCTCGGGGTTGGGCTCGCAGAAGTTGGGGGAGTTCTCGTAGTAGACTAGGTCCCTCTCGGTGGGCGGCTTGAACAGCGCATACTTGGCGCGGAGGGTCTCCACCCAGCCGCGGGATTCGCGGTGCTTCTCCACCACCATCTCCGAGGCGCTGTCGTACTTATCCTTGAGAAAGTCGCCGATAGCGCGGAAGTCGGGTTGGGCCCACCAGCAGGTCTTGACCTCACAGCTGCCCGACAGCCCATGGCACTTGCATTTGAGGTGCATGTGGTCCAGGATGGTCTGGGGAAGAGGAGAAGCAGCTGGCCCCCAGCACGAACCCACCTAGGCCCTCCCGCTCTGCCCCCCCGGCCCGCCCCATCCCTGGAGCCTTCCTCTACTCCTACTGGGGGTCAGGAAGAGAAGGGATTGGGGGCTGAGGTGTGGACCTAAAGACTGATGACCATTGTTTCCCTCCCCTTCACAGCCCAAGCATTGGCAGAAATCAGCCATTTCTCAAAGCTGTAGGAGATAGGGAGGGTGATCCCCGTTTAACAGATGGGGAAGCTGAGACCAGGAGCTTAAGTGACTCGCCGTAGGTCAAACAACCAGAGGAAGCCGTGGAGGCTGAATTCAAAGTCAGGCCCACCAGTCTTCGCGGCCCTGTCCAGGGCAGCCCAAGTGCACTGGATGGGCTGGCGGGTACCTGCTCCATGGGGCCCCTCACTCCCGAGCTGACGCATCCCCAGGCGGGCGCAGATGGGGAACAGCCCCAGGAGAATGGGTGAACAGAAGGGGTGATTGTGGGGTGTGGGTGGGGGCCAAGCTCCGCCAAGGGGAAAGAGGAGAGCAGGGAGCCCGGGATGCACAAGGGCCACCAGAAGGGCAGGGTGGGGCGGGGGCGAGGCCAGCCGGGATGGACGGTCCCCGAAGGGGTACCGGGCGGGGTCGGGCGAGGGCGGCCGCAGCTCACCGTCCGGCCCGCCTCGTTGTTGTGCTTGTTCATGGCCGAGCGCGCGTCCGGCCTGTTCTCGCGCGCGTCCGCGAACTCCCGGGACACGAGCACCCCGAAGTCGGCGTCCTCGCTGCAGCCGCCCCACTTCCAGCCTTCGCCAGGTGGCCCCTTGTGGTGCGAGTCGCAGCCGCAGATGGTGGAGGTGCCCTCGGCACAGGAGCGCGTGACGGCGAAGGCCACGCCAGCAGAGGCGATGGCGTGCACGAAGGCCGACTCGCGGGTGGCTGCGGGGAGGGCATGGCTCAGGCCGGGTCCTGGGGCGCAGCCGCCCTGCCTCGACCTCCCCAGCCGGGAAGAAGGGCTCGCCAGCCCTGAGAAAGAGGGAGGAACCAAGGTGCCCTTCCGACCCCCTTTGGCCCAGCCTCTGAGGTATCCCCACTTTACAGATGAGCAAACTGAGGCCCGGGGCAGCTAACTGATTAACCCAGGGCCTCAACACCTGGTACAGGACAGAGCCGAGCTGTTAGAAGCAGGGGCAGAAACTTGTAGCTCTGGCAGGTTGCTGAAGAGATGTGGTCGTCCTGCTCTGTCCTGGCCCCGGGCCCCCTACCCTCCATCTGCCCGAGCTCCAGATACTGCAGCACAGGCGTGAGCCCTCCCACCGCTGAGAGAGCCTGAGGCCTGAGGGAGGGAAGCCTGGGAACCTACTGCCTAAGTGCACTAGATGCACTTGGGCAGACCCCTTCCTTTTCTGAGTCTCAGTTACCCTCTGTAAAACGGGTATAACTTCCCCCTGCCACCAGAGTTCCTGACCAGGAGGGCAGTGGCCCGAGTCCCAAACCCCCTCCCTGCCACCACGGGAAGGATCGGAACACAGGGCAGGATCCCCTGAAGGAAAAGGAGAACTTCTCAGGGGTGTCCCCCAACCTCATGATCCTGATAACCACGTTTGAGCGCTCAGGATGCACCAGATTCTGCCCTTCCTATTCTTGATCTCATTTAATCCTCTTAGCTAGGAGGCAGAAAGTCTTAATTTAGGCCCATTTTACAGATGCAGACACTGAGGATTAGAAGGCCAAGGCCTGGGAGACCTGCAGTCCAACCACCTCCCTCCGGGACAGGCGAGGAACCTAGAGCGGCAGGTGACCTGCCCAAGGCCACGCAGGCCGGCCTAGAAGCCGGGGCTCCCATCCCGAGCACTGAGAGAGATCGCAGCCCGGCACCCAAGCGGGAAGCCTGAGAGCCTCGTGGGCCGCCTGCGGAGGAGCTGCCCGTCCCGCTTCCACGGACAGCGCCGCCGGCGCACCGAGCCCGCGGGCGGCCAAGGCCCCGCCCCCCCCGGCCCCCTCTCCTCGTCTGCGTTCCGGCTCCCGCCCTCCCCTGGGCGCCCGGGGGCGGTGGCGCCGAGGGCCAGCGCCTCGCTTCCGGCCGGGCCAGCGGCCTCTCGCGGCGGCGGCGGCGCCCGGGCCCCGGGCCGCGCTCGGTTCCCAGCCCCGGGGACGCGGGGGCGGCGGGGGCGGCGGGGGCGGGGCGGGGATTAGCCTGGGAGCGGCGCTGACAGCCCCGCTGTGCCGGTCCCCGTCCGGCGGGGCCCGCTGGGCCGCTCAATCCGCCTTTGTTCGCGCGGTGTCACACCGCATTACCCGCATAATGCGGCCGCCGGGCCCGGGCCGCCGGGCCGGTCGCCACCGCGTAGCAACGGGCGGCTCCCGCGGCCGGGCCGCGCCCCCGGCCCCGGCGCCGGCCCGCGAAATCCCCATTGAAGCGGCGCCCCCCGCCCCCGCGCCGCGCCGAATGGCCAGAGGGCGTGTGAATGGCGCGGCGGCCGCAGCGGGCGCGGGGCCGGGCCGCGCGGTGGGGGGGCGGCGCTCGGGCCCCTTTCAAGCCGCCTAAGCCCCTCCGGGCCGCCCGCGCCGCCCCGCCCGCGGAACGCGATCCCGGGCTCGCCTGCGCCCCACCGTCGCGGCCCGTCGCCTTCCGGCCGCTGACCGCCGCGGCCCCCTCCCCCCCCACCCCGCCCCACGGGTGCCGCGCGAGTCCCCCGCCTGCCGCCGCCCGGCCTCCGGGCCGGCCAACCGTGGGGAGCGGGGCCCGGCCTCCGCGGACGGTGCGCGCCCCTAGCAGGGCGCCCCCGCCGCAGCCGCAGCCGCAGCCGCCTCCCTGGCTCTCAAAGCATGTGTGTTGGGGGGGGGGGCGTGTGCAGAGATTAACGCGCGGCTGCCCGCGCGGCGTGGGTGGGGACTCGCCGAAGCCCGCGTGCCGGCGTGGAGCCTTCTTCTCGGACCTTCCTCGGCTTCATCAAATTCCTAGAGTTTCTGACATATTACCCAGCTCCCCACCCCTGCCCAAGACAGAACCTTGCCCTCTTGCAATTTAGAGATGAAGGCAGGTACCAGAAAACGTTTAACACAGACGTGCATGGGTAACAGGCTCAAAGGCCCGATTTTCATTGCCAAATGTCCCAAGCGGGGAAGAGCAATCAGAAGGCGAGTCTTGCTTTTGGGGAGCGCGTCTAGACGCCAGGCTGTTTGATTAAGCGCTACCTGGCCCGAGGTGGGGCACCGGAAGGCGGTGAGACTGACACACCGGGCAAGATCAGGTTTGAAATGCAAACCGCCGCCACTTGGCCCCAATTAGAGGCCAAACCTTTTATGTAAACAAGGAATAATTAGCTTTGGTAATAGAAGCGTAAACAGAATCATCATCCATTGATTCGCTAATTGCTCTTCTGTCCCTTGACAATGGCCTGTAGGTCAGACAGTCCCAGCATACCTGAGGCCCAGGTAAAGGGGGACCGCACACTAATATGTAGGGGGTCAGTGCCCCCCATCGCCCACACCCCCCCTTCATCAGATCCACCTGGCTCTCAGATCCCTTTTCCTTCTGGCTATAAATACAGTTCTTGTAAAAGAAGGGAGGGCCAGGCTCACCAGTTTGGGTGGCAAAACCCCAGGGGGTGGTCGGGAGGATTCAAGTTGCTGCGGAAAGGGACTGGTGGCTCCCAGGAGACCAGCTGGGGTCATTAAATTCCAGGACACGGCTATTCCTCAGAGGTGTCCATCTTCAGCCCAGAACTCTCCAGCCCCGAAGTCCCCTTCTTGGGAGCAGTGGCCCCCCCTCATCCCTCTCCCCTGGTCATGCTTGAGGTCAAGTTGTGTGAATGCCATTCATTTCAGGCACTAGCCGGTTAGACTGGCAGGTTGCAGGAGGGCGGGAAAGTTACCCGGAGGCCGGCTCGCCCTCTAGCCCCTCCACAGTCTGGGCAGATCCAGCGTGCAGGGGTATGGGGGTCAGCAGAATCTTCTCAATGCAATGCCACCAGCACCTGACAGTTTCCTCAGCTCCAGAATTTTCTATATGGGAGGGACCTATAGGTGGTGATGCTCTCCACCCCGCCCCCCCCCACAAAAGCAAGATTTGCATAGCACTTAACACAGTGTTGGGAAAATGTCACAAATGTCCACAACAAAGCCTGCCCCCCTCCACTGCGCAAGCTGGGAGGGGGGTGGGGAGGAAGGCCATGGCCTCCTGTCCTGCCCTAGGATCTCAGGATACAGAGCATCTCCAGGCTGCTCAGCCCCCAGCAGCAAGCACCTGGGAAGGTGTGGCGGCCATGGTGACAGTCTGGGTTGGTCCAGAGAGGGAGCTGACCCACTTTTGTGGAGGCTGCAGGTCCTGACCAGCTTTACGGCCCTCTCCTGGGGACCCCAGGCTGGGAGCTGAGGCACCCCGAGGGGGAAGAGTCACTGTGTCCTCAGGCCCTCCCCCCACCCGCTACCTGGCCCAGAGACAGTACCTTTGTCCAGGACGGGCCCGAAGATGGCCAGGCTGTCGTCTATGGTGGTGCAGTTCCAGCGGCGGCCCCGGAACTGGTGCTGGCACTCCTGGATGCCCAGTTTCACGCCCTCGGCCACGCTGGGCATGATTTCGATGTAATTCCGGCAGAAGCGCAGTTGCTTGGGGACCAGGCCTGGGATGGAGCCGCAGAGCAGGGGCTGTGAGCCCAGGGATGTGTACTGCTGGCCCAGGGCCAGGGACCTGCGGGCAGAGGGTGGTGGCACATGGCCCATCAGGGGCCTTTTTTCTTCCTCGTGAGCCCTCTGGGGTAGGTGGAGCCATGCAGGGCCCGTGGGTCAGCCTGAGCCCAGAGCCTCGAGCAGCCCGGCACCTGAGTGCGTTCCCTGCCCTCAGCAATACGCTGCCCCTTCAAGGGCAGACCTCTGGTCCAGCCAGTCATGATGGCATGTCGGACGTGAGCGTGGGGACCCACAGAAACCTCTTGCGGGGGCACTTGGGGGCCATGCAATACCATGAAAAAAAACCCTGGACTGGAAAGGTGGATTTGGGGGCCCAGGTTAAGTCCCTCCTAGGCTCTGGGCCAGTTGCCCTGATGGGCCCTGAAGCAGTTGGGCTGGACAATCTTCTAGGGAGTCTAAGTGTCCGGGGTCACACAGAGACTCCAGTGACCCATGGGAAATAACCCAAACCTAAAGCGAGGGAGGCGGCAGGAGTTGGCTTGACCCCAGTCCCATCTCAGATGAAGTAGAGAAGCAGAGAAGCCCCAGTCCCAGCGGGGAACTCGTATGTACACGTGTGCCTGAGGTTTGCGCGCACGCGCACACACACACTGCCCACGGCAGTGTCCCTGAGCCTCCTCCCCAGGACGCTGCCTGCCCAGCCAACAGCCCCCCAGCGCCTCCTCGGGGAACTGGTGGCTTCTACTAGGCCCTACGTCTTTTGTCCTCCAGGCCCTCCATGACCATCTTGGCAGCTTCCTAGAAGTTTCTAGAGTGCCGTCTTCCCTCTCACCAGAGACTGGAGCTTGGCTTTGTGTCAATGACAAGTGTAGCTCAGTGTCAGGAGGGAGAAGATCCCAGCTCATATTCTCCCAGCCAACACTCATGACTTTAGTCAAGTCACCTTACTCTTCTAACCCTCATTTCTCAATCAATCTCCTGTCAACCTCTCAGCTTTTATAAAGAGTCAACAGAAGGGAAGGTCTTGTGGGGAGCGAGGAACAAGAGTTTAAAATACTAGAAAGCCAAGGTGCTGTTCTTCCCCTCTCTCCCCCAGGACAAGAACAGCAGGGATGACATTTTGCGGGAGAAACTGAGAAAATGATCTGTGGGTCTCAGCGGACTCGAAGGCCAGTAGCAATCAGCCTTGTGATCAGGGACAGTGTGAGCTGGAAGAAGGGTTGCATGGGGGTCCATCTCCTCCCCTTTCACATCCAGCACTGACCCAAGGCTCCATCCAGTCTGGCAGTGACCTCAGTCGAGTCTCCCACACAAAATCATGACAGAAGCCTTGGGAAGAGGGACCAGAAGACCCCAAATGCAGATCGGGAAAACACACACACGCGCACACACACACGCGCAGGCTTCCTGGACTAGACATAGGGCTGAACTAAACGTCTGCCACTTATCAGCTCTTATTCTGCGCCGGCTGCTTTACCTGTGGCATTTCTGATCACTTCTCCAAGGTTGGAGAACATCACTACCCCCCAGATGAGGAAGCCGAGGTTTAGGAAGTAAGTTAGCTTGCTCAAGGCTTTTTGATGCCAGGCCTGTGGCAGAGCACAGCATGCTCACCGGGCTGAGCCTTTTCCTTGGGTTTGCTTCCTGGAATCCTTATTCCAACGGTATGACACAGAAGGGCCTTTACAGCGGCCCTGTTTTTGGGTGGCGCAGCCTTGTATACTGAGCACCCAGCCCAGACCACAGAGCTACTAAGGAGTTGCTCATTGGATCCCAGGCCATCTGACTCCAGCGCCTGGGGGCCAAACCACTGTGCCACCTGCCTTCTGGGCAATGCCCGCTTGGGGCCTGAGGCAGGGGGCTGGCGTGAGGGGCTGGCCGTAGGCCTGGCCCATCTGTGCCCTGAGCCTCACTGCGGATCCCATGAGTGGAACAGAGTGGGTCAGCCCAGAGCTCCCTGATGGGCACATGGCACGCAGCCCCTGATGGGGCCCTGCAGCCTGTTCTCCCCTGCTCCCACCCTGGTTACGGTTGTAAACAGCTTATCACGAGAATAATGCTATTCAAATATCTATCCCTGATTATATGCAGTTCTAAGCACTCATGTCTCTTGCCTTGAGTGTAATCCTCGTTGCAGCAAGTCTATGAGGTAGGAACTTCATTTATCATCATTATCCCATTTCCTAGACTAGGAAACTGAGGCCAGGAAGCTAAGTAACCCGCCCCAGTCTGCAGGACTGCACAGTGCCAGAGTTGAGCCTCCCTCCCCGTTCAGGCTGCCTCCCCATGTGCTCTTTTCTTTTTTTTTAAGATTTGTAATTATTTATTTGAGAGAAAGAGAGCACAGGTGGGGAGGAGAGGGAGAAGTAGGCTCCCCACTGAGCAGGGAGCCTGACATGGGGCTCGATCTCAAGACCCTGGGATCATGACCTGAGCCGAAGGCAGATGCTCAACCGACTGAGTCCCCCAGGCGTCCCTCCCCACGTGCTCTTAACCCGCACCTGCAGCCCTGCCCTGCCCTGCCCGCCGCCCCAGCAGCTCTACAATCCCTGCAGCGGGAGCCGGGCCCAGGGCTCGGGGTGGAGAGAGTGCAGGGCCAAGCGAGCGGGCGGCGCAGGAGCAAGGCTCCCCTGGGAAGAAGCCCAGGCCTTCCCCACTTCCTCCTCTGACATTTAGGACCTGAAGCCCCAGATGAAGAGAACAATTGGAGAGGGGAGCTGAGACCCGATAGAGGGGCTTCTGCCACCCCCGGAACCACACCTTGGTTTGGTCTGAATGGGGTGGTGATTCCTGGCCACCTCCCCATGCCCTGGTCTGGCCCCTGCCTGTCCCAGAGCAGCATGGCAAGACCTGGCAGCCACTTCCCAGCCTCAGAGTCCCTCCCCTTTGGCCAGAGCCCATCTCCCCAGTGTCCCCATCACAGGCACCTTGGTCCATGCCCGGGTCCGGAGGTGTGGACTGCCCCTGTGGTGGCCACGCTTGCCATCAGCTTGGCCACCTGCCCCCACGACACACTCTGATCTGGGCCAGTCTGCCCCACAGTCCCTTCTGGCACCAGGGACGCTGGCCTATGTTCCCATGTCACCCCCCCATTATCGGTCCGCTCACCAGCCAAGGCCCCGAGTGCCCCAAGGCTCCAGCCTCCTTTTGCCCAGAGATGGGCATCCTCCATCACTTTCCTCCTTCCTAGCTCTCTCCTAGCCCCTCAGCAGGCCCAGGCCCCCTCAAGCTAAGCTGAGTCCCGGACTAGAATTAGAACCTACGAGAGGAGCCCTAAGAGAATGCGAAGCCTGTTTACACAGATGAAAAAGCGAACGGCCCAAAGAGAGAGGTGGCTTGCCCACGGCTGCACAGCCAGAACCGCGGAGCCCGGCCGGGCCGCTCGCCACAGCAGAGAAGGGACGCCGAGGAGTGGGGATGCCCCCGCTGGCTCTTCATTTCCACTTGGTGACACCGCTTCCCGTCCCCACCCTCCAAAGGGGCTCCCGCTCCCTGGTTTCACCAGCTCCCTTGCCCGGGGTCCAAGGTGGGCCTCCGCAGCCCGGCAGAACCCCCGAGCCCCGGGCACCGGCCTGCCGCAGAGGCCAGAGTTGCTCCTCAAACTTCCCCCAGCAGGGAGAGGCCTCGTTCCCTGCCCCGCCTCTGAAGGGCACCAAGTCCTTCCTGCTGGACGACTGTGGTCTCTCCGCCAGCCCCAGCACATTCTGTCTTGCCCTCCGCGGTCACGTGCAATGCCAGCCGTCACGACGGCACCCGTTTCTTCCGCACGTCTGTGCCCGGCACGTCACATACATCACCTCATTAGATCTTCACAACAGCTCGGGGGGGGGGGTGGTGGGCATTGCCGCCCCCATTTTACAGAGGGGGAAACCGAGGCTGAGAGAAGCTGGGCAACTTACACAGGGAAGTGGCTGAGCTAGAATTCCACGCTGGTTTTGTTGGACTCCGAGTATGACGCCCTCTGAAAACAACTCTGCGCCGCAGAGATGATGAGCTTTCTTTTTTTTCTTTCAAAGATTATTTTTTTATTTATTTGAGAGAAAGCGAGAGAGCAGGAACAGGAGCAGAGGGAGAAGCGGGCTCCCCACTACGGGGCTCGATCCCAGGACCCCGAGATCATGACCTGAGCCGAAGGCAGACGCTTCACCGACTGAGCCCCCCAGGCGCCCCCAGAGATGATGAGTTCTTTCCCTTCTGGCCAAACCCGGGCTCCTCCCTGCTGCCCAGGGGCCAACCCAGTGTGCACCCCAGAGCCAGGCTGCCCGGTGCAGACCCAGCTCTGCTGTTTCCTGACTACTGACCTCAAACAATTCACTCAGCCTTTTCCTGCCTCAGTCTCCTCACCTGTAAAATAGACGTAATAAGAGGAAGGAATGATAAAAAGCACCAAGCACATAGGAAGCCCTGTATTTAGGGGCTGTCCCCAGCACTTTGTCCCCTGTCCTGTCCGCAAACTCCTGCCTCCTGCCCTCCCATTCCCGACTTGATAGAACACGTCAGAATTTCCAGAACCCCTTCCCATCCATTACTGGGAAGGATGCCTTGGATCAGAGCAAAGTCGGCCCCTTCCCTGGCAGCTCAGTCCTAACTGAGGTGGCTGGATGCGGACATTTGTGACCTGGCTCAGTGTTAGAGGTAACCCAAAGGGCAAGGGCAGGGGGACATTACCAGAATGCTCCATTCAAGGGTTTCAGCTCAGATCTGGACATCCTGCTGGTCATGGGCAAGTGCCCCTGGGGATGGGGGCGATGGGCTGGGGATGGGGCTAATGATGCCTTGGCCGTGGGATTGATTGCTGCGGGATAGCTGCCCTCCCCCACACGTGGCCTGGCACCCCTGACCCCGAGCCTCCTCCCCACACAGCGCTCAGGACTGAAATTCCAATTTCACCCACAGCTCCTTGTCCCCACTATGAAGCGCATGCTCCCCTGGGGGGGGGGTCACACAGTGAGCCTCATTCTCCTTCATTCTTCCTCCCAGAGTACAAGGCGCTCGGGGGGCTCTGCCCGCCCGCCACCTCTCACCCCGCCACACCTCTGTGCAGACTAAGCCCCCTCTGCCCGGAGAGCCTGTCTGCTGCCAGCGCCGGGCAAACATCTTACCCTGTCCTCAAGACAGGACTCCTGGAGGGCGCCTGGGTGGCTCAGATGGTTAAGTCTTTGCCTTTGACTCAGGTCCTCATCCCAGGGTCCAGGAATCGAGCCCCGCCTCAGGCTCCCTGCCCAACGGGAGGGAGCTGCTTCTCCCTCCCTCCCTCTGCCCCTCTCTCCACCTATCCCTCTGCTCGCTCTTGCTCTCAAAAAAAAAAAAAAAAAAAAAATCTTAAAAAAAAAAAAAAGGACTCCTGGGTCGCCTCCTTTCTAAAGACTTCCACGGACTCCCAGACAGAAGTAACCTCTCCTGCCTCTGTGTCTTTCCTGCATCCTAGTCAAACCTTCTTATCTCCAAGTGCTGGACTCATTTGTTTCCAGTTCGGTCTGGCTGTGGGAGTGCGAGTTCCCTGAGGATAGAAGGTGCGCCTCCTCCCGTTTCCCCAACACTTCGCTCCACACCAGACACACACACACACACACACGCACACACACACGCACACACACACGGGCACAGTTGGTCTACTGAAAGGCCAGGCACGTGATAGGTAGGAATGAAGGAACCACTCCTTCCCCAAAAGGCCAGTCTGATCCCCCCTGTCTTGCAGCTCCTTAGCCTCACTCGCCAGGAATGCAGGCATCCGGAGGCTTCGCCTCCACACAGGACAAGACTCCTCGGTTCCGCTGAGGAAGTCCCTACGGTTAGGACCTCAGACAACAGCCAGGCTTCCCAAGGGAGGTAGGGACCCCGCCTGGCACCGGCAGCTGGTGAGGGGGAGGGCGAAGGGCACTGCCAGGCCTTCCCAGCTGGGCAGGGGCTATTTATACCCAGCTCCTGGCCTGGCCCTGCCCGAGGGCCCTGCCACCCTACCCTGAGGACAGCTCATCCTCCACCCCAACCACCCACTGCCCAGCTGGGCTGAGGACAGACACAGACAGCCGGGCAGATGGGCAGCAGGGGCCAGCAAGCAACAGGCTGCTCGTGGGGCCCTCGATGTTGACCTCTCAGAGTGAAATTCCCTCCCCAAGGAGGCCGGGCTTCAGTATGTGCACGGCCTTGGGGGACTCCCGCTGCTCCCTGGTTCTTGGCCTCCCCGCTCCCCTGCCCCGACAACACCTCTGTTTCCAGAGGGCCGAAGGTGGGCTCGCGCCGCGAGCTAGGGCAGAGGTAAAACGTCTAACCACAGGATGCAGGCCAGCCTAGGTGCTAACTTGACTTAAACATCTATCACAACGGCGGGACACTAACAGGTGTCCTGGGTAAGGTGTCCTGGTGGGTGACGCTGGCACTGTCGACCCCCAGGTTCTGCCACCCCCCCCCCAGCATAATAGGATTTTAGAGACGGAGGGGCCTCGGGAGGCATCCAGTTCCAGGTGTTTTGTATGTGTTAGCCATTTTTTCCCAGATGGAATCATACACAACCCCCCCCACTACCATACATAAAACCAAGAGAAAGAGGGGCCCGTTCCTCTTTTAAAGCCACACAGAGAATTACCACAAGATCCAGAAATTCCAGTCCCAGCTACGTGCCCACGAGAGGTGAAAGCAGGCGCGCAAAGAGACGCCGGGCTGTCGGCGTCATGACGGCCACCTTCACCACAGCCAACAGGGGGACACCCCAAGTGTCCATCCGATGCATGCACAACAGAATGTGGCCTATCCATGGAATGAAGGAATGAATGAAGGAATGAAGTTCGGACACCAGCTACAACATGGATGAACCTTGACTACGTGATGCTGAGTGAAAAAAGCCAGTCGGGAAAGGACAGCTATTGTAGGATCCCCCTTACGTGAGGTACCCAGAATAGGCAAATTGCTCGTGACAGAAAGTAGAGTAGAGGTTACCAGAGGCTGGGGAGTGGGAGGGAAGGAGACAGAAACCACTTGCCCTGCGGTCATCTGTGTCTCTCTCTCCTCCAGAGTGACCACCATGTTTCCAGAAGCCCTACAATAACCCAGGGCTTGCTGGCTCCTGGGCAGTACTGGACAGGTGCCCTCCCTGCTCCTGGGTCCAGTGGGGCCCCACCCTGGCCTGGGCTTCTCTCCAGAAGGAGAAGGGAAGCCTTGAAAATGGACAGGAAGTCCAAGAGCCAAGTGCTGGTTTGGGAACATAAGGCAGGCTACTACCTTTCCATTGAGGTCAAGAGGCCCCTCAGGGCTGGCGGACAGCATGAGGGGAGGCTGATGAGTTCAGTGGCCCATACGGAGTGGGGCAGGCCAGGGACGGACGCATCCAACTCCTGGAATGACATGAGCTATAACCCAGAATGGCAAGGCCGTCCCTGCTCCTGATGTGGGAGGCCCCGGTGAGGACGCTCCGCTCACCCTGGTGCCTTGGCCGGGAGCTTGTGACAGAGCAAGACAGACCTAACTCAAGGTTCACAAGTCACATCTCTCCTGGCCCAGCCACTGATCCTCCCTGGAGCATGTGTGGACCCCATGGGTGCTGAGCATGAATTCAACCCCGCACCCATCTCAGTGCAGGTCAAGGCTAGGGAGTCACTTCTGAGTGCAAAGGGGCTCCTGAGCTCCCTCCATCCGCAGAGCAGGCCTAGAGACACCACAAGGGATGCCTTTCATCAAGGAGGGGCCATCTGGTTCTCGTGGGCCTCCAGCAGCCTCGGAAGCACCCTCGTTTATGTATAGGACGGGAAGGGGATGGGGAGGGTAGAAAGGGTCCATGCACTGAGCTGGGACCCGGAATCAATGAAGAAACAACTGTAAGGGCTTCTGAGCTCATGGAGGCCCAGGCCTCCCGCTGGGCTCCCCAAGTTGACTTAGTCCCAGCCAGCCAGGCAGCCGGGGGCCCCGGGAGGGCAATGGCAATGAGGAATGGATGGAGGTGCCCACCCGGGGGAGAGCAGGTTAAAGTCTTCCTTTGGTAAACAGATTCATTCCCCGCCTAGTCACTCAACAGGCATTTGAGCGATGACTTGGAATCAGGCAGAGTGCCAGGTGCTGGGGACACGGAGAGGCCTTAGCCACACCCACGGAGCGCCCAGACCAGGACACATCTGTCAATTACGGAGCCACAGCATTTTTCCAGCACCTACTAGGTCTGGGTACTGGGGGTGCCGCCAACAAGGGACAGAGCGTCCCAAGGCCCTTGTAACCGACAACCCAAGTTACCACCACGCCAGAGAGCGCACGGTCGGGGCCGAGAGCTGCAGGAAGGCAGAGGCGAGAGGGTCCCAGCCAGTGGTGATCGTGAAGGCATGGCTGGGGCTCCCTCGGGGGGCGCTGGGGTGGCAGGGAAGCCCCAGGCACAAGGGGGGAGATGGAACTGCAGCTGTTCTAGCCCCCGCTGGAGCCCAGAAGCTGTACAAAGGAGCCAGGAGGAGAAAGGGGCCCTGAGTGCCAAGCTTTATCCAGGCAACCTGGGCAGCCACTGGAGGCTCCT
This sequence comes from Callorhinus ursinus, assembly GCF_003265705.2. NCBI lineage: Eukaryota > Metazoa > Chordata > Mammalia > Carnivora > Otariidae > Callorhinus > Callorhinus ursinus. Next base: position 10,983,432 of record NW_027397112.1, read on the forward strand.
GAACTGGGCTTTGGAAATATTAGTCTATTAGACAAAATCTAACTGCAAAATGGGGCCCCGGGGGGTGGGCACTAGTGACCCACGGCTGGGAAAGGGAGGCTGGTGTGACAGTTGATGCTAAGGAGAGCGTCAGGCTTGGCTGCACGTTACAACCCCTGGGGGGCACGTTTCTTGGGTCTGGGGTGAACCGCTTGTGTGGCTGGGGCTGGGTACCACCCGTCTGGGCCAGCAGGGCCTGTGGCAGCAGGTCTCAGGAGAGAGGCATTAGGAGCAGAGAGGAAGCGGTGAACAAGGATGGTCACAGGGGCCACAGGAAGAAGGAGGAGAGCGTGACGGAGGTTTTAAGCCAGGATGATCAGGAAGGTGGATATGATGTCAACAAAGAAAGGGAACTTAAGAGGTGAAGCAGGTTTGGGAACAAAGACAGTTTGTGGGGCCGATGAGACCTCCAGGCACCTGAGTCCAGATAGTGCTGAGAAAGAGCCTGGAGAGTCAGATTTGGGGATCTGTGGTGGACCTAATAGTTGAATGACACTTGAGGCCTCCCCGGTGGGCACACAGTAAAGGGTGAGACAACCTGGGAGCCTCAGGGTGTGGGTGCTGGACGCCATGTGCCAAGGGAGGAGCCCCAGGAATGCGGGGCACTTCTGGGAGGGAGGGCACCAGCACGGGGGTGGGGACGTCATATCAGACGGACCTCACACTTCAGGCCGGGAAATGGGGAGGGCTGTCCCAAAACCCCGCAGGAGGCAGCTCGGTTGGGCCTCACTCAGCCAGCACAGGCACCAAGCGCCCATGTCTGGCTTCTGTTCCCCGGTATTTCTGATGAGGTCCTCGCGGAGGCGCGGCGGCCGTACTTGGACAGAGGGAGTCACCACACCCTTCCTTTGCTCTGGTCCTTCCCGCTTCCACTTTCGTCCCCACCCTCCTCCCTGGGTGAGAGGTCTGAACACACACTAAACCATCAAGCCATCCCGTCCGCATCCCCTCGTCCGATGGGGCCCCTCCCTGTGCACATGGGGGGCGCCTCCCAGCCTTGCCCCTTCTCCTCCTACCTGGGAGCCACAAAGGTAGCCCTTCCCTCTCACCCTGGGACACAGATTCTGGGCCTTTCCCTTTGGTTGGCTCAGCTGAAATCTGGGCCTTTGCACTTCGGTCAGCCTTTTCTGGACCTAGCACCCTGTAGTGTGCGCCCAAGGTCACCGCAAGTGTGGCGGGAACAGGAAGATGGGAGAACTGGGAGTGAACGTGAGGGAAAGTGCGTATTCCGGGCCAACTGTCTACACCACTACAGATGGGAAACCTACACATCCTCCAAACACGAAGCCAAAGTAAAGAGCCATTCCCCCGCACTGGGCAGCACTGAGGACTCGCCACGAGAGCCCAAGAAGGCTCTGCCTCCCTTCCTCTCTCTCCCCAAACTCTCCAACACAACTTGCTGGCCCTACTGGCCAAGTGGTCACGTCTACATTCGGTGAGTGACTTTGACCACTGCCGTCTGCCTGCCGCCTTCTAGAGGTCCCCTTGCAGGGCCAAGTGGGGCCCTCCGAGGAGGTGCGCTGAGACCGCCTGAGAGCTCAGAGGGGCCACAGCTCTGGGTGAGCGTGGAAGGAAGAGAAGGGGTGGGTGGTGGACACTCCAAGCCAAGGGATCAAAGACTGAGTCCCCGTCAGAGGGGGGAGGCGGAGGTGCTGGCCCCGAGCTCCATCCGCCGTCCCGTCCCAGAGCCCTGTGGGATGTTTCTCTGGGGAGAAGAGGGAGGGCGGGAGGGGAAGGCGGGCCAGCCTCAGCTGGAATGTTACAGCTTCTGTTCTCCAAAGCAGCTCCCGGAGCGCCTGGCCTGTGGCTCCCGGCTGATCTGATAAGATGTGACAAGGCGGCCTGAAAAATGTTGAAACCTGTAAAATGTTTAAACCTGTTTTTTGGTTGTGTTGTGAGCACGAGGGTTTTATTTATTTATTTTTTTTCCCCTCAATTTCATAGGAAAGTGGAGTTGATCAGAGTGGAGAAGGGGAGGAAGGTGGGAGAAAGGGAGGGTCCCCTTCAGCCAAATTGAGAGGCAGGGCTCAGAGCAGGATGGCCAGACCTGGGGAGGCGGAAAGGTGCGTGAGAAATGGGAAGATGAAGGCAGGAAGGGCCTGACAGCAGTTGGGGGGTGGCGGGGGAGAAGGCGAGGGGAATGGAGGCGGGGAGCTGGTGGCCTGTTGGCAGCTCCAGCGTGGGTCTCCTCGGGGCTGTGTCCTCCCTCAGGACCCCGAGGGGACACAGTGAGCTGAGGGTACCCTCCTTCAGGCAGGTACCGGCCCAGGAAGACTCGCCGTGGGGCACCGAAGTGCCTAAGCCCAGGTGGGTATCCAGAGAGAAGTGAAAGGGGTCCAGGCCCACGGCCTCGCCCCTAGACTCCCCGAGGTTCTCCCGAAAGTCACCAAGACCACAGGCAGACGAATGCTCACGGGGCACCAGAGGGGGAAGCCGCGCCCAGGTCCACTTGCTTTGCGGAGCAGCTCAGGGCTCACGGCTGAGCCCTGATGATCCCATACTTGTTCGGTGGCAATCCTGCTCCTTCCCAGGTGAAGCTGCAGCCCAACCTCTGCTCTCAGACACACAAGGGGTTGCCATGCTCTCGGCAGATGAGGTGACTGAGGCCCAAAGACATTAAATGACTAGCCTAGGGTCACAACACTCCCGCCTACCAGTTTTGGGTGGCCCTCTGAAAGTTCCCTCAGTGGGTCCTGTCTTTCCCACCGGAGAGACACAAAGCATTCCAGAAACCATGGTGGGACCAGGGGTCTCTGGGTGCTCACTGGTACAAGGTAGATGCTTAATAAAGGCCTGCTGAATAAAAGTGTCTGCCCGAGGAGGTTCTCCTGCTGGTTCTTTGGCTAGTTGGAGGTGGGGAGGGGCATAAGATGCCCGAGGAAGGCTTCAGAAGCATCCTGTAAAGAGCCACACACGGGCATTCTTCTGTTACGCACGGACGGTACCCGGCCGTAGAATGTTGAAGCTGGGTGGGGTCTTGGGCTAATTCATTAGTCCACTCCCTCAGGGGAAACTAAGGCCCAGAGACGCAGGGTGACTTGTCCAGGGCTCCTCCACTGGTTGGAGGTAGCGCAGGGGTCATCCCAGGCCCTGTGACCCTAACCAGACCTCGGTCTCCCTCACACTGTGCAGTTCCTTCTCAAAGCCCCCCGTCCAAGGGGCGGGGGCTTCGCTCAGTACACGGGCATCCCGTGCCCGGCGTGCGTAAGCCGTAGCCTCCATCCTCCTCAGAGGTCCCCGCCCTGGAGCACGACAGACATCCCCACAGGTGCCCGCGGGAATAGCACAGCGTGAGGGTGGAAACCTCCATCTTCAAAGGGGTCACCTTTGAGCTGGGCCTTGCAGATGAGTTCAGCTTGGACACCTGTGACTCCCGGATCTTGGCCATTTGTTTCTTCTGCCTCCCCTTCCACCAACCAGAAGTCTGATTTAAACTGTTCCTAAACCATGTTTGCACCTCTAGCGCCTTTCAGCCTGGGAACACCTCCCCTTCCCCTCTCCTCCAGTCCCTGAGTTATATGAGGCAGGGGTCAGTCTCCCATTTTCCAGATGGGGAAATGAGGGCCCTACAGGGTTAGGTTGCTTGTTCTGAGAAGCCACCACGTCTGCTGGTCCCCAGGCCAGGATTTTTCTGGGTTCGCACACGCCTTTACCCTTCAAGCCAGTTCCAGTAAAAGACAAGACAGAGCCTGCCTAGCCCTCTTGTTCACTTTGGACTTCTATTCAGCCATCAGGGTTTGATTTTAAAACCCCCTTCTTAATGGTCCAGCTTGAACTGCTCCCTCTGGATATTTCCCAGTTCTTATATATACCCGAGGGGAGCCTTAAACACATCCCACTGAATTGTCCATTGACTCTGTTTCTCCACTAAAACCGAGTTTTTTGAGAGGATGAATTACCCCACTCATTTTTGTACGATGGGCAGAGTGTCTGGTTCCCCCCAGGTACCCGGAGCGCTCCACCTGACTAGCCCAGACATCCTCCTCACCTCCTCAGCTCCGGCAGGCCACCAGCAGGCAAAGCTGAGGGCAGGGGGTGGCCCTACTGGCTCTCTGGGCCTTATTACGCAGCTGCGGTCTCTACCATCCAGAAATCCTTTGTTTGACTCCTAGGAAGAAGCCCAGGAGGGACCACGGAAAGGAGAACCACTTGGCTGGGAATTCCTCCTCACAGCAGCCCTCCTTGCTCCTCTGCAAGCCATGGGCTTGGTGTGTATCTTCATTCAACAAACATGTATGCCGGGCCAAGCCCTGTGCCGGGTGCTGGGAGCACAGAGAAGTGGTGGGGGGCACCTCTGGTCTTGCAAGAACTCCCAGCTGAGCCAGGGAGCTGCCCCCGGAAGCCCCACGCTCCTCCCCTGCTGGGGCCCAGATGCCCACCCACCCTGCCTCACCCCCGATAGCACTGATCACACACTGGCGAAGGCTGGGCTCTCGAGGTCTTCACCACCTTCCAGAGGACGGGGGACAAACATTTATCAGCTGGCTGCGGCTAGTCTGGGGTACAGACCGTGGCACTACGGCGCCCAGATTGCTGGCGGTGGTTTTGAAAAATACAGACACCTGGGACCCACAGCCAGCCCTGCTGAATCAGACTTTCTGGGGAGGAGTCCAGAAAACTGGATCATTAAAAACCTCCCCCAGAGCGTGACAAGAGCGCGGTATGAAATGATGCAACGTGAGGTACCTGGCCTCCCGTAGGAAGTTCTCTGGTCAAAGAGGTTTAACCTGAATCTCCCCAGGCTTTGAGAACTGTCAGCTGCCAGGAAGCATGAAGGACAGAGGAACAAACCAAATGACACGACGGGGAAGCAACCAGACGAATTAAGAATGTGGGACAGTACACAGAGCTACAGGACTAAACTTCCCAGAAGCTCCTGTCATTTTAAAAAAGCGTGTGTGCTGGGGGGGGGGGGGGGGTGCTTGAGATTAAAATAAACTTAAAGAGATCAAATAATTGGAGCCTAGTTTGAAAATCCTAGCCACGAAGGCATTGTGAGGATAACTGGGGAAGTCCGAATCATTAGGAATCATGATTAGGGACGTTTGGGTGACTCAGTCGGTTAAGCGTCTGCCTGGGATGGAGCCCCACGACGGGCTCCCTGCTCAGCAGAGAGCCTGCTTCTCGCTCTGTCCCTCACCCTACTCATGCTCTCTCTCTCGCTCTCAAATAAATAAATGAAATTTTTTTTAAAAAGGATTCATTAATTTTGTTAAGTGGGATAATGGTATATGGTCATAGGGGTTATCCTTATATTTTGGAAATACAAGGGTGAAAAAGAGTCATGACGACTATCCATACTTTGAAATGGTGCAGCAGAACAAACCAAGCCAAACTGGGGGGGGGGGTAGTGGGGGGGGGCGGTAAGGGGTAGGGCAACTATGGCAAAATGTGAAACAGTTGAACTAGGAGGTGCGCATATGTGTGCTCCTTGTACTATTTTTTTGTTTTTCGGATTCACAATTTTCTTTTCTTTTTTTTAAATTTTTTTAATTTTTAATTTTTTATTTATTTGAGAGAGAGAGAGAATGAGAGACAGAGAGCACGAGAGGGAAGAGGGTCAGAGGGAGAAGCAGACCCCCCGCTGAGCAGGGAGCCCGACGCCGGACTGGGTCCCGGGACTCCAGGATCATGACCTGAGCCGAAGGCAGTCGCTTAACCAACTGAGCCACCCAGGCGCCCCGGATTCACAATTTTCATAATAAAACTTCGAAGGAACAATAACAATAAAAACTGCCACCACATCGGGACTTCTGGCCACAACTGCACAGGGCACAGGGCTGGGCGGGGCGTTGCCGGCGGCGGGGGGGGGGGGGGGGGGAGGGTGGGGGCCGGGGGGGGGGGGGGGGCGCGGCGCCCCTGGGGCCTGGGGGGGGGGGGGGCGCCACTCGCTCCTTGGCGTTCAAGGTGGGTATTCCCACCTCATTCCCAGGAGCGCGTCCTGGGCGCCGGGTCCTCCCACGGCTCCGAGCACGCGCAGGTGGAACAGCCCTGCGCTGCACCTGGACTTGCCCACTCCGTTTAGGGAGGCTCTACGCAAGTTCAAAGCGGTGGCTGCCCCTCCCTCTCGTCCCGTTCCCCATCTGCAGGCGAAGCAGCCAGAGCGAGCCTCAACATCTTCCTCTGCGCCCCCCCAAACCCACCAGCCCTGAGTGCTGCCGCCAGGTCCTTACGCTCCCTCCCTCTGGGCTTTCTGCTCAAGGGCTCCTTGCCGCAGGCGTTAGCCTGGGTTTTGCAAACATCTATTCAGCACCTGTTAAGAGCTGTATTCTGGGGGCCACCACAGACCTCTGCAGGACCTCTTTAAACGTTCCAGCACTCAGAGGGGTGGGTCACTGCTTCTCAACCCTGGCTGCGTGTCAGATGGCCCCGGGGGGTGCTGACAGCGGCTGGTGCCTGGGCCCCACCGCCAGAGAAACAGATTGAACAGGTCCGGGTGCCCCCGCTCCTCTGCGCCATCCCACGCGAAGGGGAAGAGGCAGGGTGCAGACTGTCCTAGGTCACAGACAAGGCTCAGAGCCCGCCCAGGGTGGTGGTGGGAGGGGGTGCTCCCCCTCCCTCCCTGCTATCCATCCTCAGGGGCCCCACCTCTTGCTCCCAGAATTAGTCCCTTCTTTCCAGCCACAGGTGTTGCCTGCCTTCCTCTAGTGAAAGGAGCCCTCCCTCAACCTCCCTCTCCTGGGCTCTCAACAAATCTCCTCTTCACAGCGAAGGGGGCAAACCTTATTTGGCCCAGCAGCAGCACCTCAGTCAAAAGTGTTTGGGTGGGCCCGGCCACTGACACACACACACACTTGGGTCTAAACCACTGGCCGGCCGGCCACCACGCTCAGATTTTATGTACCTTACAAAACACACGCTATAACGTACGCGGCAAAAAGACAAGATACGAAGTCTGCTTGAAGAGAAATCACTTCCCCCTACAGCCTAATGCTTTTATCTGGTGACCCCCTTCCAAGCTTTCGGTCCCCCCTGTCCTCTGGTGTTTCCTGCTCTCACTTCCCCTCCTTCCTGATTCTCAACTTACTTTTCTCCGCCTTGCCGTGGTGTGAATGGTGTGAGCCAGGCGAACCTCCTCTGCAGAGGTGCAGGACACCAACAAACACTCCTGGGGTTCAAGGTCCTAAGGCCTTCTCCCAGCGGGGGTCCGTGCCTTCCTTGGTTCATGCCCACAGCTATATAGTCTAGGACTTCGAGTTCCCCACTCATCTCTCCCTGGAAATGCTTTTTCTCGACAAGTCCATGGGTAGAGGTCTTACTCCCCTCCTCTGGGTCTGTCCTCACCTCCTGCTGCATCACCCCTGCTCACTGCCTACACCCTGCCATCCCACCAGACCACGCGCAACCCCACGCAAGTGCCGGCGCCATGGGAAATTTCGGTATTCTCAGTCTGCTGTTCTAGTCACATTCGTGACAAAAGTAGGAATTTCTTCCAGGAAGAAACACGTGTAAGGCAGAAAAGATAAAATCACACATCACACTCACACACATACACACACATGCACACACTCACACACACATAGCAAACGTAAAGTAAAAAAAAAAGGTCTCTACAAATAGGATGTGTGTGTGTAATGTGCCTTCGGCATGCGTGGAAAATGTCAAAGCATCATTTCATCAAAAATGAAATAAATGAAATAAAGGGGGATGCCTTATCCCGGTGTATACCCAATGGTAGAAAGAGAATGCAGGGTGTATTTATTGGGGTCGAGAGTGCCTAATGAGGTCATGAGGAAATAATTTACTGAATTCTGTAAGTAAGGCAGTGAGGCAACCAAATTTACCCTGGCGCTCCGCGTGGTGAGGAGGATGAATAATGACAGCTCACGTTTATGGAGCCCGGCTCGTGCCAGGAGCCACGGAAAAACACGTTACGTGGAATATATCTTTTCATTTGCCAAAGAACTCTCTGAGGTTATAATTATCCCCCTTTGACAGGTGACAAACACGGGTTCAGAGACGCTGAGCACGCTTGTCTGGGGTCGCACCACTAGGAAATGGTGCCACCAAGATGCCTAATAAAGCAGTGAAGGGGACACATTTCTTGGGACAGAGTCTGCAGGGAGCTGGAAGAGGAGGGGAAGGAAAGACTCAGGTCGAGCCGGCCACTCAGGCTGCTCTCGGGATTTACAGGGCTGTAAACTTAAACGCGGAGGCCTCTGCCTATTGATCTTTTTCCTTTTGAATGTTGTCATGGATCTTCCACACTCGAGGTCTACTTGTCTGTATCCCGGAAAGGGCTAGACTGACACTCAAAGCGTTCTCCCCCCTCCCCCGCCGTGGGGAGGAGACCTCTATCTGAGGGCTGGAGGGATGTGTGTGTGAGACGGGACATATGAATTCAGGACCTCTCCCAGGAGGCATCCAAGAGGGCTCAGGGTAGATGACACACGTTCCAGCACCTTCCAGTTTGCAAAGCATTTTCCCCACACAAGGAACTTGGTTAATTCTCTCAAGAGTCCTGAAAGAAACACACGGTCTCCAGTTGACAAATAAGGAAGCTGAGCCTCAGACAGGGGACCAGTGAGTGAAGGTGGGTTTGACCAAATGCTGTGCTGTTGCTAGTCTGCTACTCTTGTCTAGATCCCACCCTCTGGTGACAACCAGATCATTCGAGCAGAGTGCATTTATTTGGCACCCACTGTGTGCTCTACACTCAACTGGGCACAGGACACCATCATGGCCCTTAACCCGGAGGAGGGTACAATCTAATGAGTAGGCCACATGCACCAGAGCAGAGGACGTGAGCAAGGAGACCAGCCGGCTTACAAATCGTTCTGGTGGAGATGGGGGGCCAAGTGAAGGAGAGGACACGGGGTGGCACTGGGGGACAGGTAATCCCCAGGACTTCAGAGGGGTATGCTCTGAGGTGGATTTTGATGCCCTGAGAGAGAAGGATGAGGAACGGCACTTTTGGGACGTTGGTGTGACTCAAAAACACCAAAACCCAAGGAGCAAAGAGGGAAGGAGTCAGGGCCTGAGGTCCCAGCTGATGAGTTTAGATCCTGTAGGCAGTGAAGTGGGGACCGGGGCTGTTCCCCCCGAAAGAAGCGTGTCAGAGCTGGAAGGAATTTGGGGGGGGTCTGTCTGGCACAAAACGGAGGCCCAGAGGAGGCAGTAAGACCCAGTGTTCACACCCTCCGGCTCTGTAGCCCCAGTTTGGGAGTTCCGCTGGGATCCCATGGGGCTGAGGAGCCAAAGAACTCAACCAACCACAGGTAGGGGTTCTTCCACGTCTTCACAGAATTCTGGTTCTCTTCTGTTCACAGAACACACTGGGCCACCATGGAGAAGAGAAACATCCAAATTTAACACCTTACCCGATTCTCAACACTAGTCAAGCTTTTGATAGACCCATCAGTCCATAGATTCCTGGGAATTCCCTCATCTTTCCAGGCTGGAAAATTCGCAGCCCCCCTTCTCTCAGTCTCTCTGCCAGCCTTGCCGGCTGCTCCCACTCATGGGTGCCTTTGCCTCATGACAGTTGATGGGAAATCTCTCTATTTACCTCACCCCCATCCCTCTGAGCCGCCATTTTGGTCCTCGTGGCCTCTCCTCAGGGGCTGAGAGAGTAGCTGCTCCTCTGCCTGGAATGCAGCCCCCAACCTTCTCTTCTCCAAGATAAACAGCCTGTGGCGTGTGCATCTTAAACCTCCTACAGTCACGTCCCCGAATTAGCCCTTCCCTCAAGCCCCCCACATCTCACTTCTGTGGTATGGCCAGACCAGGGACGATGCTGGAATAAAGCCCTGGCCACCGTGGAGAAAAGAGGACCGTCAACCCCCTGACTCCTGGGGCCCTCCTCTTAAGTGGAGAAGAATGGAGTCAGCCTACAGGGCCTGAGAAGGCCAGCTGGCGCATGTGGAAAGGGATTCCAGCATGCTCACCTCAGAAAGTCCGGGATGCCCCCCCCCCCGCCCCAAGTCTGATGCCCTCTTATAACCATCTGTTTCACCTGGATAACCTGCTCGGATAAAAGCGACCACAGATGTCCCGCCTGCAAACATTTCCTGGGCTCACACAGGGCCCCGGGCACAGTGCCATGGGCGGCGATACCAAGCCGACTTCCAGGCTCTCTGCCGGTTCTGCAGCGTTGCTGATTCACAGGTGATTTTTCTCCTGTGCATTCGCAGAGTCCTGCCTCAATAGCTTTGTGTTCCTGGGTCTACCACGAAGGTGATGGCAATCCCCAGGCCTCTCCAAGAACTCATTCTCACCCACTTATACTCTGTCTTGTGTACACCATGCACTTAAAATCCCCCCATACGGCGCCATGGATTGCCATCTTTGGGGGAAGGACAGAGGATAAGAAAGCTGATCAGGTGCTCAGTGGGGTCACTGTAGGTGAGGAGGGAGAGGAGCTGCCCAGTCTCCGGGTCCGCTTGGGAGGACTCCACTTCCTGATTGGAAAACTATAACTGTCCACTCCTTCAAAGAGACTGGAGGGAGGAGTTGTTGAGACAATGTGGGTAAATCGGTCTCATGACTGTCCCTGGTACAAGGAATGGTGGTCCCTCTTGTTACGAGTGCCAGCAGTGGCCAACCCATTCTCCGTGCCAGGCATGTCTCATGTGCTTCCCACGTATTATTAACTCACTGAGTCCCCTAACAACCTTGTAGGGAAGGTACTATGATCATCACCCCCCTTTGGACAGGGAGACTGAAGGTGCAGAGATTACCCGGGTAGCTACAGACACATCTACCCTGGCTCCAGAGCCTGCAGGCTTAACCACAGCGTTCTAGATCCCTCGGGAAGGAGTCAGAGGAGAGACGCCATTCAGGAACCAGGGACTGTGTACCCACTTATGGGAATATGGAGAGGTGAGCGTGACGTGGTCCCTGCAAGACAGATGCCTGAGAAGAAAATCACTGGCGCCTAATGTGGGACAGTGATTCACTCCACTGTGGAGAGGGTCTGACGCAGCCCCAGGGTACCAGGGCCAGGCCATTTTCAACTGCTTCCCAGAAGAGGGGATCTAAGTGGATGACCAAACGAATGACTGATTTTCATTCATTCATTCATTCATTCATGAAAGTGTGTATTCATTCCATTCAAGCCCCTCTGCAACAGGATGCTCGGGACTGAACTAGTTCACAAAGGATGATTTTTAAAAGTCAGAGGAGGGGGCGCCTGGCTGGCTCAGTCGGAAGAATGTGCGACGCTTAATCTTGGCGCCGTGAGTTTGAGCCCCACGTCGGGTATAGAGATTACTAAAATAAATAAATAAATAAACTTTAAAATGAAATAAAAAATCAAAAGTCAGAGGAATCACAGCCTGACTGCTGAGAATAAGACCACAAGGACACACTGACCTATGAAAGGAGCGGGAGAATCCTCTAGATCACATTTTCCAAATAGGTAATGGCTGTTATTGGGGGAGGAAGGGCTGCCAAGTTAAATACTTTGGGGACACAAACCAAACAAATGAAGACCAGGGTCATCCCTGCAGGGCTGCCGTTGCTAATATGCTAATGAATGTTAATATGCTAACGAGCACCATAAACATCAAGAGGCTGGAAGTAGCAGGTGGCACTTCTCAAACTCGATTGACCCCAGAAGCCCTACTCAGCAGGATTATTTGGGACTGGTGTAAGAAGCGCATCCACCCACCTTCCAAGTCCTGCTCTGGCCCCGGTGCGCGCAGGAGAGCCAGGAGCAACGCAGGTAGGCTGGGAAAGTGCCCAGGAAGATGACAGTTCTGAGCTGGATTTTGAAAACTCCTGGGAAGGTTATGGCCAGGTGAAGGAGGGATGGGAAAGAGTTTTCCAGTCGGGGAAGGGATCCTAAGACCCCTTTATCTTTATAGTAAAAGCCCAAGGAAGTGAGGAGTCTCCCTGGGGGGTGGGGAGGGAGGGTGGGCAAGGCCAAGCTTGTGAGGACAGAGATTCCAGAAGGACACAGCTGCCCCATCTGGTTTCCCAGGCGTGCTGAGGAGCTCACAGCTTTTCTTTCAGAAGGAAGGAACCCCAGCATTTGGATCAAGATTTAGGGGAAAGGGTCACCTTCTGGTCTTCCCTGATGTGGCACCTGGGAGATGTTACTGCTGTTGCTCAGGCAGGAGAGGGCCGGGGAGACATGTACCCTTGGTCTGGGGAGGGGGGCTGCCGGGGTGGGACTCCCTGGGAGGAGTGGCATTGTTTCTGGAAAGTGGGCAGGGGTTCACAGCCCAGGAGGGTGCATCTGAGGAGCAGAAAGGAGGAGAGGTGGTGCAGATGGAGAGGTGAGGCAGAGAAGAAAGGTTTTCATCAGCCAGTTTGCCCCCGTCACCAAATGCCAGTGATGCCCTCTGGCCCTTAGGCAAAGAATGTGAGGAGTGTGAAGGACTGAAAGCCAAAGTCGAGGATTTCCACCAGACACCCCAGCCATGGGCCATATGTTCTTCCAAATGCACGTCTTATGTGTCGACATGAACACCTGGGTCCCTGCCCTGCCTCCGCTTCGCCCAGCCCTCGGACCTTAAAAACAGCCCCATCTCTGCAAATGAAGACCACAGATCCCATTTTATAGCTGCCAGATTGAGAAAGATGAAGTCAGTCGATTCCAAGTGTCAGTGAAGGTGTAGAGCAGAGATGAGAGTGGAAATGGGCACCACTTAACTTTGAAAAGCTTGGGGTCAACTCGCAAAGGGGAACATTCGCACACCCTGCAATAGGCACACCCAGGAGCTCCTGTCCCCCGTGTGCGCCCTGAGACACTGGTACATCGGCAGGAGCTGGAGTTGGCAAGTGTGGTACGTTCGCTCGATTGGCTATTACACAGCTGTGAGAAGGAAAGAGCTCCAGTAATACCCAACAACATAGCTTGGAATTTAGAAACATAATGTAGAGGGAGCAAAGACCACATTCAGCGTAACACCATTTTTATAATGGTTAAAAATAAGCAAAATACAATTTATATTGTCTAGGCATTCTTAGCTGGGAAAACTGTATTTTATTTTATTTAGATTTACTTATTTGAGAGAGAGAGAGACAGAGAGAGAGAGAGATACTGAAAGGGCGAGCATCTAAGCCATTAACTAGGGCCCTATGAAACCTACACAGACCAGTCCTTGGAACCCCAGTAAAAACAGACAGCTTCCACATTTGATTTATCCTTCCCTTCCAAAGAGCTGGAGGCCTTTGTGAGTATTTTGGCTGAATAGCGCACCAGGACATCACCCACTTCTTTCTTCAAACAGGTTAATTAGTTGGGACCAAACAACATAAAGCATATGGTTTTCCCTGAGTGTGGCCTTTTCTGTTTTGGAAGGAAATCAGATCTTTTTGTTGTACAAATCCTGGCCTGGGATAATTTTATAACCCTTGCTACATTGGAATGACCTTCAGAACATCCTTGACTTACTCGGTACTCACCTTTAACTCAGTTCCTGTGTGTTGTTTCATTTCATCCTCAAGGGACGCCTGGGTGGCTCAGTCAGATAAGCCTCTGTTCAGGTCATGATTCCAGGGTCCTGGGATCGAGCCCCACATTGGGCTCCCTATTCAGCAGGGAGTCTGCTTCTCCCTCTCCCTCTGCTCCTCCCCGCCCCCACCCCCCGCCGACTCATGCTCTCTCTCTCTCTCAAATAAATAAATAAAATATCTAAAAAAAAAAAAACTGCCCTGAGATCAGAATTTTTACCCCCATTTTTCAGATGAACAAACTGAGATTCAGATATTTTTAAGAAACTACCCAAAGTTCCAGAACTATTAAGTAGCACATCTGAGATTCACACTACGGCAGATCTGACCCCTCTTTCTGGAACACTAGGCTGCCCTTCAGCGCAGAGACTTAGAAGCTCAGAGCTGGACCCTCTGAGGCATCACACAGTGAGGGAAAACCCTGTCCCAGAGAGTGGGAACCAGCTGAGCCTGGATGTGCGGTTCCTTGGGAAGGAGCCTGGTTCATCAGCCAACCCACCACCATAATTACCAGTTGTGCTCTTGCGTTATTCAGGGCGATATGTAAGGCTCACTGGAGAGATGAGGCCATCTAAGGGGACTCCTGCTCTCAAAGGGCTGACTCTCTAGTTGGGAAGGCTGGACAGATGCACATGAAGAGCTAACAAAGAACCCAAGAAGATACGTGACAAGTGCCCGCAGCTCTTCCCAGGAGGACCTCATGGAGGCTATAAGCATCCGTCTGGGGCTGAAAGACTTCTCAGCAGTGTCCCTTCATCCCATGACTCGTCTTAAAGGCCCCTCTGTGTGCCCCCCGCTATGCTTGGAGACGTGGATACAAAGCTGACCAGGGACTGGTCCTGCCCAAAGGGGGCTCCCGGGCTAGTCCATGAAAGCGCTCCCACCGGAAGGGGCTGAGCAGGGGCCGGTGCCCAGGGAAGGCTACACAGAGAACATGTCACCTGAACTGGGCCTCAAAGACCACACACAAGTTTATAGGGGTCATTCCAAGGGAAGGCAAGGGCAAGCACAGAGGTCTGGAGATAGGAGGTAGTCAAAGAACAACAGAGACCATAAAACAAGATTAAGGACAACAACACGTGTGGACACCAGAGCCTATAAGAAGTCTCACACCTGTTATGTCCTTTACTCCTTAGAGTGGCCCGTGTCTTACAGAGAAAATGGAGACTCGGGAGAGTTCGGGTCATCCAGGTACCAAAGGCAGAACCATCTAGAGCCCAGCACTGCTGTTTCCCAAGCCCCCGCTCTTCCCCATGCAGGGAAGAGTAGGTCCTGGGGAGGAGGCGGGAGGAGGCCACAAGCTAGGGCGGGGAGTTGGGGCAGGGCTGGGCTGCACAGGGCATCACGGGCCACGCCGGGGAGGAGGAACGGCAGAGCTGCCCCACTGCATGTCTTCTAATCGGGCCATTTAAAAATGACAAATCCCACCACACAGGGAGGAACCTTGAGGCCGAGGATGGGCAAGACAATGTTCCAGCTTAACAAGCAGGGACTTGAAGGTGCGAGGTGACCCCAGCCCGTGAAGGAGCTAGAAGTGTAGGTAACCTGCTAAGGGAGAGATGGAAGACACGGCAAAGTTGGAGAAAGCAAGCCTTCTTCCAGATTCGGTGCTGGTGTGGCCCTGGGCGAGCCCTGTCTCCTGCCCAAGTGCCGGGGCCCGGCTGGGGCGTTCACGGGGCCTGGGTGAGAAGACAAGCAGAGGCTCATCTACCACTGCCCGATGCGTAAAGTTTTCCGGGCAGGGTAACAAACTTAAATAGGGTATGTCCCAGTCAACCCAGGGAGCTATACACTTTGATCTTAGGTACTTTCTTATATGTATGCTTCAATAATAAATTAAAAAGTCATTCTCTCTTCCTTGCTCACCCCCTGAGAGGCTGGGTTCTCCACAGAGGTTTATGCTAGAAAAGTGATATCGGAGTGGGGCGGGGGGCGCCTGGCTGGCTCAGTGGGAAGAGCGTACAACTCTTGATCTCGGGGTTGTGAGTTCAAGCCCCACGTTGGGTGTAGAGATTACCCAGTCTCCTGTATGCCTTTAACCACCTCACTCTCCCTCTTCTGATGATCTCTATCTCCAGCTTCTCTAGGTCATTTTGCAAGTGCAAAAAATAAGTAATTTTTTAAAAGATTTTATTTATTTATTTGAGAGAGAGAATGAGAGAGAGCATGAGAGGGGGGAGGGTCAGAGGGAGAAGCAGACTCCCCGCCGAGCAGGGAGCCCGATGTGGGACTCGATCCCGGGACTCCAGGATCATGACCTGAGCCGAAGGCAGTCGCTTAACCAACTGAGCCACCCAGGCACCCTTAAATAAGTAATTTTTTAAGAAGGAAAGAACAGTGACAAGGGGAGAGCCAGCCCCCAGCATGCTGTCTGCCCATCCCTGTTCCATCCCATACTGGACACCCTAACAGAACCTCCAGGCTCCATCCACAACCCCTGCAAATGACCGCCCCTGACTACCTCTTGGGCCCAGGGGCACCCACACCGGCAGCATGACCCGCCCTGATGGGATAAAACCCAGACAGAGGTCTGCGCAGCCCAGAAGCAGGCTCACAGCCATCTGGGCAAGAAACTCCAGGGGCTTGAGGACCCAGAGCATAGGCTGAGGCCTGGGGAGTGTGCGCTCTGGGTGGGTATGACCGCTGGGACCCTGGACCCAATGCCCTGCAGCCTTAAGACCCGCAGAGTGGAGCCCTCTAAGTGGAAGGGTCTGGCAGGACCCCTGCTCCCTGGTCTCAAAGCAGTTCTGTGGGTCACGGCACTTGCAAAAGGACCTAGAGAAGCTGGAGAGAGAGATCATCAGAAGAGGGAGAGTGAGGTGGTTAAAGGCACGCAGGAGACTGGGTCATCAGGGGAGGATGGTTCTGGAGAAGGGAAGACTCAGGGAGAAATGTACCCCTGAACTGGAGGTGAACTGGAAATCCACAGTGAAGCTCATGTCCCCAAGAGGACAAACCAGAGAGTCTGGGCTTGGACTGAGTCAGGAAAGACTGCAGTCAGACCTAAGAAGGAACTTCCTGGCCGACAGGATGTACTGTGGTGTCACTGGCAGGCCTGGCTTCGGGCAGCTTGGGCTGTGGTGGCCCCTCCTGGGCTGGCCAACTGTGCGGCGTTGGGCAAGGCAGCGCCTCTCTTGGGGCCTCAGTTTCCTCAACTGTGGAACGGGGATAACAGGAGTATCTTCATCCTGAGGTCGTTGGGGGGGCTGGGATGAGTTAAAGTGCTTGCTGTGTTTCCTCAGCACACACCAGACACGATGAAGTATCGGCTGGCCATGACCTGTCCCCCCGCCCCCCGCCCCTGCCACTCGCTTCCCAGCTCCTTACTTAGCCTCTGGCAGCCTCGATTTTCTCACGGACAAAACAGGGATGAAGGTGCTAGACTCATGGGGCTGCTTTAGCTGCAAGGACGGTGCCGACGTCCCTGACTCCCTCCTTACTGACCGCTGAGGTAGGTCCAGAATCTCTCCTCCCTGCCGAAGCTTTAGTCAAGACAGAGGACCACCAGCCTGTGGCCAGGCATTCTCTTTTCTAAAGTGAAGGGCTGAGTGGGGTGGTCTCCAGAGGTGCTGCTCCAGGGCAGAAGCACAGGAGGTGAGGAGTTACTCAGAGCTGAGGACACCTTGTTGGCAGATGGGTGAGGTCTGTCCCTCCTTGGAGCTCTATCGATGGCTGGGGGCTTGGCACCTTCCAGGCCAAGCCAGTGCCCCGCTACGGTATTGCCAATGGGAAAGGCCTGGCTGGCAGTGAGGGTACCCTGGTGCTCATCCCCACATGACCTTGGGCCTCCCTCTGCTCTACCTTCCCACTGTGCCTTATAGTGACAGCAGTGCCCGCAATGTTTGCTGAGGAGTGGGAGCATCCCAGCTGCCGAGACAAGGTAGATGCTCTGAGGACATTCTGTCACCTGCGGAATGGCGGCCATGGCACCGGCTGGCTCCCAGCACAAGGGAAGGGGGGAAGAACCAGATGTGAAGGGAGCCAGGGAAAGGGTAAAGTGCAAATATTGGCCGGAAACGAGAGCTTCCCAAGAGGAAGGTTATGTACCAACTTCAAGTTTCGAATGAAGCAGATCACAGACAAAAGAAAAGATGGTGGCTTACCCAAAGACAAGGCTTTAGTAGACTTGGGATGGAGGGGGAGCAGATGTAAAGAAATAGAAACTGATTGGAATTCTAGCAACCCAGCTCCCTGATAAAGCAAGATTTTTTAAAAAAAGATTTTATTTATTTATTTGACAGAGAGAGACAACAAGAGAGGGAACACAAGCAGGGGGAGCAGGAGAGGGAGAGGCAGGCTTCCCGCGGAGCAGGGAGCCCGATGCGGGGCTCGATCCCAGGACCCCGGGATCATGACCTGAGCTGAAGGCAGACGCTTAACGACTGAGCCACCCAGGTACCCCATAAACCAACATTCAAAAAAAAATTTATGTGTGCTTTGCTTCTTTCCAGAAAGGATTTGACCGCCAAGATATATTCCAAAGACAACAAGTGTTTATTGAGCATCGACTCTGTACTTGCCAGGCACAGAGAATACAGTGGTGGGCAAGATAGTGCCTGCCCTCAAGGAGCTTATAATACAAAACACATGGGATTAAATAATAACATGAAAACAGAAAATCGGGATCAAGGTGAAGGAGAAGACAAATATGCCAAGTCAAGATCAACAGAGGTGCCAGGACAGAACTTCAAGTTTGACGCTGGGTTTCCTAACAGCCAGGGCGTAAAGGGAAACCTACTTTATCTGAAAAGGAGAGATGCTCGTTCTCAGGGAGGAATAAAGCTGAATATTGAATGGTAAAGAACCAGTAAAAAAAAAAAAAAAAAAAAAAGGATCAGCTGTCTCAGGTACACTAACTCCAGAATGGATTTGGGTGAGAAAGATCCAGTCCGGTTGCTTTCTGGTACGGCGTGATAGGTATTGTGTATGATATGATAGCTCTTGTGAAGGAGCAGAAGGGACTAAACAGGACAAAACTTAGAGCTGGAAGTAATGCAAGAGGCCCCTGACCCCACCTCCTTCCTGTTTCACGGGTGAGAACACACGGATTTGCCCAGGACGCTGCGCCCGTCCAAGGGGCAACATCCTAGTCACGTGACCTCTGCTGCTGGCATCCGACTAGCCCAGCTTGAGGACGTGTGGAAAGTTCTCCAAGGACTTGCATCTATCCCCGAATAAGGGACCTCCCAGAGTTTCAGAAATAGTATCAATAAACCCAAAGCAGCAGCTTGCAAGTTGAAGGTCACATGTACTCTTGCCTCAAGCCACCCTTTGGGGAATAAGGCAGAACATGAATAAGTAACATGCTTGCCCCAAATAAGAAGTCCACTTCAGAGCCTGAATGGTGGTAGAAAGATAAAGCTTTGGGCCCACCGGGATGTGGATTCAGAGTACAGCATGTGTGACCTGAATCCTCATCTGCAGAATGGGGTGAGGTTGGTTCTAGAAGCCCACGACATGTGTATAGGGACCAGTACAGAGAGACCACCAACAAACACACTCACCTAATCCTGGGTGGAGAAACAAGTCTCACCAAATGGGAGTTTAAAACTAAAGACTTAGGCTCTCAAGTATAGTGTGAGCTGGCGAGCATGGTGGGACGGGGGCGGGGGGTGGCAGATAGAACACAGAGGGGAAATGTTTGCAAATGGAGCTGGGGTGGAAAAGCAAAACCCAAGGGAACTGAGACTCGAGGGACGAGGCTCAGACAGCAGCCTGTTCAGGCCTGGGCTCCCATCCTCCTGAGAACCCTCCACAGTTCAGGGCTGTCAGCCACGTGGCCTGAGCCAAGGGGACCTGAGCTGAGCAGGGCAGGCTGACCGCTGGTCCAGGGGAACCAGGTCCGGCACCTTTCAAAGTCGGGCAGAGACAATGTGTTTGGAGCCTCGCGTTACGCCGGGGATGGGGTAGGGTTTGTATCCATTCTGTCTGCTCCCGACACCTGTGCCTTTACACGTGTGTCACATACAGCACAGCGTTGTGTACTTACTGACCTCTGCTTTATGCTGGGCACTGGCGGGGATTGGGGGTGGGGCGCAGAGGGGAGTTACAAGGGACTAAAACCCTGGTTCTCCCTTTTGGGGGCATCTGTAGTCTAGGAGGAAAATAAGACACCCAAAGCCCATGGTAGAAGGCAGTGAGAACGTATGGCATGTCGGCTAGTGGGGGAAAGGAAGAGGGAGTGATGACATATTCCCTGCTTAGGGGGCATGGCTTTGGAAATCTAGAAGGGCTTCCCAAAGGAAGAGGACTTTGATCTGGGTCCAAGGCAAAGTGGAATTTCAACAGTTGAATGCGGGAAAGGGAGAGAGGAGGTGGTGAGGTGCTCCATGAGCAGGCCCAGAGGAATTAGGAGGTTCTTGGGGGTTTCTGAAAGTACTACTGAACAGGTGGGTAGAGGCCCAGTCCTAGGGAGCCTCGGTGCCAGACAAGAAGTGGGGAGCCACGGGAGGTTTTAGAGCCGGGGAGAGGCTCTCAGAAATCCCAGTTAGGAAGATAAGTGGTGAGGAGCTGGACAGGAGGCAGGATGCTTGGTCACACGCACTGCCACAAGCCCCTATGTGCATTCCCAATGGCCCTGCGAGGAGAGATTGGTTCGTCTTGCTGGCCTGGCTGGCTCTGGCAGATAAGTGGGACTCTGTGCCCAGGGGCAGATTTCACACAAGGGCCCTCCGAAGAGACTGGGTGCTTGGTCCTGTTGCTCCCATCCCTCTGACCACCCCCAACACACATATGCAGGTGCACGTGCGCGCGCGCACGCACACACACACACACACGCACACACCCAGTCCTCCCTGGTTTTCCAACCTAGCTTGAGTGAATGGTCTGCCAGTTTGCAAGTCCTTGTATAGGCAATTAGGATTTTCTGATGACCACAGGCCTCAGAAAAGCCCCTGCCAGCTCCCGGCCCTTTACCCTCACCCCACCTCACCTCCACCCACACCGCCTTCCTTGTGTGTCCCTCCTTAGAAACCCTGCTCTGTGCCTGGCTGAGCGCAGGTCAGGCCTCTGGTCTCTGCATTAGGTCGGGAGGGCTCCCATGCCGTGGGCTGTGCACTGTGAACATGGGCATGTCCTGTGGCCGCGTGGCCTCAACCTCTGCCCCTCCCTTGGGTGCTCCCCACTGAGCCTCACGATGCCCCTGTCAGCCCATTCCTTCCTCCTCTGCTGAAAAGACCAACTCCTCAAGCTCAGAGGCTCAGAGAGTCCTGCTGGGTCCATGCTTAGCACCCTCTGACCAGGGGACGACTCCTACTCCTCTTTTCTGGTAGGACCAGCAACGACGCTAACTTCTCTGGAAAGAACACACCGCTTCTCAACCCGCCTCATCAAGATGATTGCTTCTCATGCTCTGGACAGCCCTGCAGCTGAGCAGGGCCAAGTGACGGCATCATCATCACCCACGTTGCAGATGAGAAAACCAAGGCCTGGGAAGTGGTGAGACTCATCCAGGACCTCACAGCTGTTTGAGGACAAAGCTTTGTGCTCGGCACTCCCCACCCTGCCCCGAGGTCAGCTCTCGGTGACCGCCCCCCTCTACCCGGCAGCTAGTCCAAATCGCTGGGTGACCAGAAGCCAGGATCGAAATCTCAGAGCTAGAAGTCCAAGGCCAGCCACTTGCCCGAGTCCCCTTTTATTGAGGTCCCGAACAGTGAAGGGACTTGCCTAATGTCACACCCCAAGTAGGGGCAGAGCCAGGGCTCAGGACCCCTAACTCACTGGCCAGAAACCTCCCGCCACCCCACACTGCCCCCTCTTGTCTCCCAGCACACCTCTGCGTCTCCATCCTTCCCCTGGATGTTTGGGTGTGCCTGACATTTCTGGAATTCACTCCACACACATAATGAGGCCATTTTGAGAAGGCCCGCCTCAGGGGGAACCAGAGAGCTGTCTAGTGTCCCCATCCTGACCCCTGCCAACCCCTCCCGGCTGTACACGCCAAGCTGCAAACAGATAAATAGACTCTATTGGCCTAGGCTACCCTCCCCCCCCCGCCCCCCACACACCTTTCTAGCCTCCAGAACTAGTGGCGGGGTTTTGGGTTTCAAAGCCGCGATGAGACTACATGGGAACCAAGCAGCAGCCGAGAGATGTCAGGTTGCCACATGGGTCAGCGTTCACAGAGGGGATCCAGATGTCACCACAGCAAGTAACTGAACAGAGTGGGGTTGCTTGTCAACAGTGCAGAAGTGATTTTGTAGCTTAAGCAGGTGAATTGAGGGGACTCTCTGAGACACTGGTTTAACCTGAGGATAGGAAAGTTCCTCTCCCTCTGATACAAGCCTGCCCCTGCCCCTGGAGAACCCTCTGGATCTAAGGCAGCCCTTGTGCCGGCATCACACAGGCTGTCTGGCACTAAAGAACTGGGTTTCAACCTCCGAGCACAGAACCTGGTCCCTAGTCCCCAGCCCGTGGCCCACTGAGAACCAAACATAAAAGCAACATACTTGAAGGAAGGATCCAGAAGCAGTGGTAGGATAGGACGCTGAAGGGCAAGTGTGGAGTTGCCACCTCCAGGAAGATTCTGGAAAGCCTTTTCCCAGGGTGGGTTATGGATTCACCTGCCCAGAAGCAGAGAAGAGAGGTACCCATCCTCCTTCCAGGCGGTCCTGCTTCCCAGCCCCCTCTGTAGGCCAGACTCCCCTGGAGGAGTCCCAGGAGGTAGAACTCTGGTCTCTTCCCTTCTTCTCCACCTCCTCCAGCCCCCACCGCTCTTCCTGCTCTCCTGGCCTAGTCTCTCATTGAGGAGAGGGAATTCCTTCTTCTGGCAGCAGGAGAAAGAGTGACCGTACTTGGAGTGTGGGCAGTGATGGGGACAGGCCTGGAGGGGGAGGGGGGTAAAAGTCGATCCCATGCCGCCGCACCGCTCATACCTCCCCCCCAAGAATGTAATTAAGCAGCAGGCCTCTGCCAGGAGCCAAGCTTTCTGCCTTCCGTCTATAAATCACCTTCTGAATCATCTCTCGGCTCCTGGAGGAGCAACTTCTGTGCTCGGGCTGGTCCAGGCGGCCCCAGGGCCACTCCCCCTCTGCGCCTGCCTCCCCCCACCCCTCCCAGGCCCAGCCCCAGGTGGCTCCAGGTCCCAGCTGGAAATGGCAGTGGCCGCAAGAGCCTCACAAACTGTGGGGTGGGAGGAGGGCTAGGGCAGGCTCCAGTGCCCTCTCTCCCTACCCTTCCTGGGCAAGCAGAGAGCTGAAGGTAGGTTTACCTGGCCTAATTCCGTCAAGTTAAGAATAAAGCTACAGTCAGGGCACCTGACTGGCTCAGTAGGAAGAGCGAGCGTTGGACTCTTGATCTTGGGATGGTGAGTTCGAGCCCCATGTTGGGTGTAGCAATTACTAAAAAAATAAATAAATAAATAAACTTAAAAACAAGAATAAAGCTACAGGCTCGTGGTCACCAGTGCCAAGGATAATGGGGCAAGCTGGCCTCAGAAGACAAGAAAGCAGGGCCAGGTGAGCCAACCCGGGAGGGCTTCTTGGAAGAGGCAAGTTTTTTTTTTTTTTTAAAGATTTTATTTATTTATTTGACAGAAAGACAGCGAGAGAGGGAACACAAGCAGGGGGAGCGAGACAGGGAGAAGCAGGCTCTCCGCCGAGCAGGGAGCCTGATGTGGGGCTCGATCCCAGGACCCCGGGACCATGACCTGAGCTGAAGGCAGACGCCTAACGGCTGAGCCACCCAGGCACCCCAAGAGGCAAGTTTTGATCTAGGACTTAAAGGGGTCAAAATCGCTTGCAGACAGGAGGTGTGAGTAACTAACATTCACCTAGTGGTTTCCGTAAGCTGGGCATTGTTCTAAGAGCTTTATATGCATCGTTCATTGAACCTTCTCTACAACCCTATGAGGCAGAAGCGATCACTATTCTCATTTTAGAAACGGAGAAACTGAGGTTCAGGGAGGTTAACTTGCCCTAGGTTATCCAGGTAGTATGTGAAAGAGCCAGATGTGAATGTGAGCCTGGCTGCTGGTTTGGGGGGCAGTGTGGCCCGGGGTGCACGCAGGCTGGCCTGGCAGCAGTGGGCAGCCAGCTCTGGGGCTGAGGGCGGGTGGGGCCGTTGGAAGTCAGGGGCTAGGCTGCCTGAGCCAGGCCCTGAATGTCTGAGTGGGCAGCGGCGGGGTGGGGTGTGGGGAGGGCAGGGGGGGGAGAGTGGCACCCGGGCCGCCCCTTCGCAGCACTGTATCAGTCCCTGTCATAGCCCTGGGAACTCCAAGGGGTAGAAGGGATCCCACTCTCCCCAGAAAAGTCAGTTAGCTCCATCTTCCTCTGAGAAAACTCACCTCTCTTGCCCTGACCCCAAGCTCCTTGTCTCCCACGCAGACCTATTCAAAGTCTAGAGAAAACCCTAAGGTCATAGCTCCTCTCCCCTACTTCGTGTCCAGATCACCTTCTCAACTGCCCACACTGTCTTCTCAATTTTTGGTCTGTCCAAGTCCCATTCAGGTCTTTTTAACATTCAGTTCTGTAGTGAGGCGACTTAGAGATGGTCGCTTGGCTGAGTCTACTCTTTGGGGATTTCCACCTAGCCCCCCCCTCCCCGTCTGCCTCAGTTTCTCCACCGTCATCAGTTACTGAGCATGCACCCAGATAGCAGAGTGTGGGGGCTGCTGGGGGCTGGCTGGGTTTGTCATTGGGAAAGCTGTGGGGAGGGAGAGTGTCCACTAAAGAACTTGGCACCTGACTCTTCTGACCCACCCCCACTCCCAGAAGGTCTTCCTACTAGCCAGAACTCAGACCCAGGGCCCTCAAGATCCCTGGGGTGTGAGTGATGCTCAGAGCCCAGACTCCACCCATCACTCACCTCTTGGCCCCAGAGCTGTTGAAAAATGTTCTGAGATTCGGGGAGAACTTTCCCTGACTGCTGCCCCTTCCCCCATGCCTTTTCCCCTATGCTAAAGCAGGTTCTTCCAAGAAAATAACTCAGCTCCAGGCTCCTGGTAGTATTATAACATTTGACCTGTTTTTGTGTTTGTTTTAAACAAAATGTGGTCCCATAATAAGAATACAAACAGATCCGCCACCAAATTTGCTTCCCTTGGACAGCAAGCCCCACCCACAATGGGGGTGGGGTGGGCAGGAGGGTTGTTAACTCACTTCCAAGAGACCTGGATTAATTTCCACCACCCCCCAAAATCCCCCCAGGGAAAGGCCTGCCCTGGAAGGGAGACCACCCGGTTCAAGCCTGGCCATCCGATCTGCCCATCTGTCTGTCTGTCTGTCTGTCTGTGGGATCAACAGCCTCCAGCCAGCTCAGCTCCTCGCCAGCCCCAGCCCCAGCCCCAGCCCCAGCCAGCTGTAATTCCTGCCTGTTACAAGTGTTAACACCTGGCCTGGGGCCTTCCTCCCCCGCAGTCTCCAGGTGCCTCCTTGGGCCCAGCCCACTGACCCCCACGGGGTTTGACTGAACATGTTCACAAGCCTCTGAAAGGCGGGTGGAGGTGGGAGTGAGTGGGGGAGGCAGCATGACATCTGACAGAGAGGGAAACTGAGGCAGCGCTTGGGGCAGCCGCTGGAGTGGGGGAATGGGTGCCAGGGTGGTGGAAAGGGAACTCAGGTGTCTTATTTCCCAGCTCACTGCCCTTGACTTCTGCAGAACACTTTCACCCAAGCTGTGAGGCAGGACAGGCTGGGGAAGCTCGAGCGTTAAGAGGAAGCAGAGCCCCAAGTGGGTGGGTCACACAGAGGCAGGGTGGGCTCCCGACCCCCAGCGTAGGCCCCTTCCATCGGGGCCTCTGTCTCTGGAATGTAGCAGGCCCTAGGATGGGCCCTAATAAGGGAGTTCTTTTTTCCCCCAAGAAGGAGAAGAAAGACAAGTTCCTCCAGCAGGCGCTAACTGGGACCGACGAGAATTACAGAAATCAGTGTGGCTGTCACGGCTTCCTGTCCCCACTCTACCCCTACCTGGCTGGGAATGCCTGGAGCCCATCTCTTCCTTCCCTGAGCCTCCATCTGAGGCCCTAATGGCTCTACTTTCTGGGCTGCCTTCTCTCGGGGCTGGGGCCCGAGCAGCACCGGCCCCTGGGGGTTGCAGGGGCCTCTCTTGAGAGGTGGCAGGGACAGCAATCCCAGCTAAACCATTGCCCCTGTAAATCCCTCCTGGGGAATGTGTGAGCTGGGTGGGCTAAAGAGGGCAGGCTGTGCTGGGCTCCAATGCTGAAAGAGCTGGAATCTGACCGACTGCCCTCAAGGCAGAGCGGGAACAGGAATCCGAGGCCTGTCCACTCTACCATCCCTGTCCCAGGCCCAGCCCCAGCTCTAAGAAGGTGCCTTCCCTTCCACCCCAGCTCCAAGACCAAAGACAAACGGCCTAAGAGGGGAGGGATGCTGACCGCTGTCCTCAGGCAGACAGGATGAGCTCATGCCAAGAAGGGCTCTGTCCCCTGCCCCGACACTGCCCCAGCCCGGGACCCTAGGTCAGCCGGGCCCTTCGCAGTTTCCTTGTTAGACCTTTGTCTCCTGCTGGACTGCCCCTCCAGGACCACGGACGCCCACCAAGCACCCAAGCTCAGGATGTCACTCACACCCGTAAGTGAGAGGTCTGTAAACGTATCCACAACCCTGGGCCCCACCAGTCACTGGCACTTGAGGACAGGGTCCCAGGCGGACCCAGACACAGGCTCACACTCCTACTTACAAGCACAATCAGGTCATGGCCATGAGCACTGATATCCATGCACAAAGACAGCTGTGGGGCTTTCCCCTGACACCGTCACGAAGGCATGCGCGCACACGCATGCACACACGCACGCGCGCGCGCACAGACACACACACACACACACACACACACACACACACACACACACACACACCACTCGCATGCCCAGTCATGAACAGTCATGCATAGTGTCACAAGCATACACAGGGGCTGACCTTTACGTGGGCATAGACACTTCTAGACTTCCTCTGCCTCACACACACATACACACACATCCTAGCATCAGCCACTTGCTGACACTGTGTATAGAGACGCAGCACACCCTGTCACAGCCACGGATCCCCCATCTCACGTGAGTTTACATCCATGGTGGCCCAGGTGCAGGCACGGACTCTTCCACATGCAGAAACACACTCGTGTACGGTTGACATCTCTTATGATCACAGACCTAGAACACACACACACACACACACACACACACACACACACACACACACCCCTCTTCCCGGCTCAGACAAAGCAGCATCCCTGTCTCCCCCCGCCCCCCGCCAGCCCCCAAACAAGCCATGTGTCCAGCATTGGACACATCGATGTCCTGGCTTTCCAGGTTTTTCCAACATCTTGCTATCTAGATGCTCCCCAACACACCATTACACACCAGACTCCCACCCCACCCCCCACAACCCTTCCCCACAGACCCCCCCCCCCCCCCCGGGAAGTGCCCTCCTCCAGTTAATAGGGTAGGGGACCTGGCCTCTTCGTCACCCCTGCAGCCTGTGGGGCTCCAAGCCTTCTCTCCATACCCTCCCCCACCAGTCCCCATGAAGGTAAAGAACAGCATGGCCTTGGCCCAGGGATGGAAAGAGGGTCAGAAAGGGCTGGAAAGGCAGCGGTCTTCCCCCAACAGGCAGAGCCCCCGACCTGGAATCTCGGTCTGCCCCAGCCACCCCTTGGACTTCTTTATGTACCGGAGGCCCCAGGCCAGCCCAAAGCCGCGGGAAGGGTGGGCTGGGCAGAAGAAAGACTTTCCCTTGGGTGTATGTCCTGGGAGCAACTCTCAGTACCCTCTGCACACAGACCCTTGGCCATGCCTTGCTCCTGCCCCCCTCCTGGCCCCCAAACACCTGGAGGCCGACTCAGGGTGTGGCCCCGGAACCATGCTGGCTCTGCTCCCCCTCGCTTGGCCTGGGGAGGGGGTGGCGAGTCAGGGAAAGGGGGACGCGCAGGGGGCACCGCGCCCTGGTGGCCTTCCTCTCTGACTTTCAGCTCAGGGGCCACAGGCCCTCTTCTTGCTCACGGAACCCAAATTCTTCCTTCTCACCTCCCACCCCCCGGGCCGAGGCTCTCCTACGTCCAGGAGGGTAAGATTCTTTAATTAAAGTTTTCCGGAATGCAGGGGGCTGGAGGCTGAGGACAGGCGGGGTATAATTTAGAGAACTGGTTTCAGTGTGTCTTTCCCCTCTGGCCTCTGGGACCTGCCGGGGGGCAGTGGGGCTGCTTGGAAAACAAGGGGGCTCCCTGGAACTGGGGCTCCCAAAGGGCTGTTTATTCCTCGGTCAGTCCCCCCCACACACGCACCCCCCCCCAAACACCGCGCCTGGTTTCAGCCTTATTTACTAAAAATGTCTTTTGTACCCGCATTTCTCGGGGACAGAATTCTCCTTGCCCTCTCTCCCTTTCTCCTCGGTCCTTGGTTTTCCAAAAGGAACGAATTTGACATGGAGAATTGGGTTTGTGGTTAAAGAACAAACCCACCCCCTCCCAAACAACTACATTTTCAAAGAGCCCCCCTTTTGCCAGGATGGACAAACAAGAAATGAATAAAATCTGAATTCAATGGCATCTCGGATCAGCAAATACCATATTCACTTCTGAGGCTCAAGATTAATCTAGAGCAGAGTGGGGAGAATCTGATGAAATCCACCCACCCCCCGCCCGCTCCCCTGCCCCAGGGGTCCCTGAAGCCATTGGGGTCTGAAATATGAAGGCAAAAGGGGGTTATTGTGGGGGAAATCTCTTGATGGAGGCGCCGGCGGAGATGGGGGTGGCAATGAAGAAACAGGATGATTTTGCCCATGAAGACCCCAAAATGGAGAAGAGGAGTGGCTGGGCCCCAGGGACAGCTCTGGATTTCCAGAAACCCAACTGCAAGCAAATGGAGGGTCTTCGGGCCCCCCAGATGGGGACGGGTAGAGGGTGAGGATTTAAGAATCAGAGACCATCCGAGCCGGGAAAAGTCCTCCAGCCTCTGCAGCGAGTAGCAGGGAAAATGGTGATTATCAGAAAAGCCAGGAGTTGGATTCTGAAGGCGACACCAGCAGAAAATCCAGGAGGGGTGGGCGAGTGGGGGGCTGGAGGGAGGCAAGGAGAAAGGAGCTGCAGCCCACCCCCCGCCGGCGCCCCCCACCTCCCCGGAACTCGGCGGAGAAATCGGGCCGCGGGCAGACAAGAGGCGAGTCTTACCACCAAATTGGGTAGCCGGCGAGGACCCTGGTGCCACAGAGCAGGAGGCCGAGGAGCAGCCCGAGCAGGTGGGGCTCCATTAGAAGCGGCGCCGAGGAGGAAGTTTGCCCGCGACCATGAAGAGGGGGAGCGACGCCCCCAATAGTTGGAACAAAGTCCACTTGAGATTGGAAATGACTTTCGGGCTTGTCAGAAGCGCACCTCCACCCGCAGCCGCCCCCCTCCCGAGCCCAGCGCGGAGCAGCCGGGTTTGAGGATGTCAGCGAGCAGCCAATCAGCGCCCGCGGCCTAAGGTAAGAGATGAGTCTGTAGTTCAGCCTGTCAATCACGCGCCCCTCCCGCCCGGCCCACGAGTCGGGCTCCGGGAAGGGCATCGCCCAGCAAACTTGGGCAAAGCCCGCGCCCCGGACACAGTGGGAACTTGGGGGGGGTGGCACGTTGTACCCTCCGCTGGCCCGGGACTGCTGCGGCGCCCCCCCCCCGCCCCCGCCAGCCAGGTTGAAGAAGCTGGGGCTTTGACGGGGGCGTTCACGTGGTGCCGGGTTGGCGTGGGCATTGATGGGTGGCTCCTTGTCTCTCGGGGGACCGTGACCCCTTTGGACTTGGGCGCGTGAGAAATCGAGAGTAGAAAGCACACGGATGTTTCCAGAAGCCTCGCTCGGGCAGGACAGGATCCGAGGGTCTCGGAGGGGGGTTGGGAAATGCAACCCCTCCCAGCCTCCAGCCTCCGGAGCCGGCGAGCCTGCCAGCCACTCGACCCCGGCGGCGGGAGGTCGCTTCCCGGGTGTCCGAGAGGCGCGCAGAAGGGTCCGCTGAGGCTCGAAGGTCTGGCTGCGGGCGGCGCCGGGGGACCGAGCTGAGTGTCATTTGAGTCTTTTGTCAGGGATCAGATCGGTATCGGGACCTCCTGCTGCCTTTGCATTTCCTGCAACTGACACCAGCGGCCAGTTGCATTTCCTGCTCGCGGAGCCAGGTCACTTTCTCCTCCACGAGGGGTTCAGGCCCGGCCTCCAGCTCGGGTCAGAAGCAGTGCCCGCAGTCCCATTTGGATCTTATGGATGAACCGTTTGGGGCCAGTGAAACGCAGCAGCCCCAGCAGGGCGCAGCTGGGGTCCTTGGAAGACTGTGTTGCCCGCCAGGGCACCCTCCCCCCCCCAACTCTCTGCCTGAGCTCCCACCTGGGGTTCGGTGATAACGGGTCCTTTCCCTGGGTGGAAGCCAAATGTATACAACACCCCCACCCCCCACCACAGGAGAAAAGTCCCACCACAGCCCCCTGGGGTCTTTCTGTCCTCTCCCTCTCCAGACGCCAGAGAATTAGGTCTCAGCCCTGAGTGGTGCTGGGATGGAGGCCACTCTTGGGGGACTTGCCCCCTGTCACCTGTCACCCCTCTTCCGGGCCACCCACGGCCCCAGAGCCACCTGGGACCCTGGAGCAGCCCTGGGACTGGGGTGAAGAAAGCAAGGCCAGTGATGGGGGGCAAGGGCCGCTGCTCAGGGGACGGCGGCAGAAGGGGCAGCAAAGAAACAGCCCCCAAGTCCCTCAGAGGCCTGGAATGGCGGGCCACCTCTCTGCCAGGTGGGGGGCACGGCCGGAGGAAGTCCGGGCCAGGGGCCAGACATTCCTGGCCTTTGATCTGGGCCACCCGTGCCCACAGCTCGAACCTGCTGCCCCTGCCCATCCTGAGAGCCCTCTCCCTACACGGCTGCTGTGGGCGCGGGGAGCTCGGGGAACTGGCCCCGGGGCACCAAGGGTCGGGAGAGCCGCCTGGGCTTGTCATGGCTCCTGCCGCGTTCCTAGCCGGGTGCTCGGCTGGAGGGGTGGGGTGGGGTGGGGGGAGAGATGAAAGAGAGGAGGGAAGGGGGGAACAGGGAGAAACAGAGTGAAGAAGAGAGAGAGAGAGAGAAACTGAGAGACATCAATACAGAGAGAAGAGGGCGGGAGACTAGCAGGGGGAGCCGGAGGAGAGAGAAGGGGAAGGAGGAAGGAGGGAGGCTGAGAGGGGCAGGATGAGCAAGACGGAAAAAAGCCCCAACCTGCCCAAGAACAACGACTGGGATGGAGGCTGCAGAAGTGGGGATCCTTTAGAGAGGACCCTGTGATCGGCTAATTCTGGGGTGCCTTGTTTCTGGAAAGAGGGTCACAGTGGGTTTGCCATAATCATTGCCTGTGGCGCTCCGGGGTCCCAGCACTAGGGGAAGAGAGCCCTCCATACACCCCACACGGCCTGCTAGGTCCTCCCCTGTGTTCTGTCCTGCCTAACGGGGACTCTCCCCTGGTTTTCTGATCAGAGGTGCCTGCTGGATCTCACCTTCTGCCTGGCAGTTTGGGAGGCTCCAGAGCCCATAATTGTCATTCTGAGAGCTGAGCAGGTCTACCTGCCCTGGCCACCGAGACACCATTGTGGAGTCAGTGTGGCCAGGAGGCAGGAGCTGGACTAGATGACCTCTTGGGGTCACTTATGGGCTCTCAGAGTCCATAGGTGCCAGCCCCGGGAGGTGGGGGCAAAAGATCCCCGAGGCTGTGGGTGGGCTGAGGGTCGGCTGAGACATGCCCAGCCAGTAGCCCTGGGCAGCCTAGGCAAGACTGGTCATTCTCTGCAGGGCCATTTGTACCCAATGCCTCCTCCAGGCAGCCTGGGAGCACCCGCAGACCCAGGTCAGGAGCTTGAGGCAGGCAAGGGAAGAGAGGCCGGGAAACAAGTGGGTGGGAGGAGAGAATCCTGGACTTCTGCTGGCCGCACAGCCTGGGGAAGTGAAGGAGGGGAGGCCTGGCGGGGAGGTGTGGGAACCCACTAGTGGCCCTGCATGGCGCCCTGGAGAATGGCAGCTGGCGTAGGGATTTCCCGCCACTTGAAATCTCCCCAGAGGAGGGGATTCCTGAGCCCTTTCCCCTCCTCTGCCAGGTGTCCTTCCTTCAACACAGGCTTAATTTCCTTCCTCCCGCCCCCCCCCAGTGCTGCCGGTGGAACACAGAAATGGTCCCTACCCGGGAGGGGGACGACGCCCCTGTGCCACGTGTCACAAACAGAAACACCGCCTCTCTAATAGGCACCCCGAACCTCAGGGTGGGTTGCAGTGGATGGCGGAAAGGGTTAAATTCACTCCAAGGTCAGCCAGGCTGGCTGAGGTGGCGGCGTCGGTGCGGTGGACCCCGAGGCCTCCGCCCTGAATGGGAGGGTGGCCTCTAGAAAGAGGGCCAAGAAGGGGGGAGGGCCGGGGGGGTGCTGGGGGATGAGGGCTGGCACGTGGGAAGCCCTTGGTGTTGTGTGTGTGAATATCGGGGAGCTGGGCGCTGCCGGGTGACGGCCCGGCCCCACCCCACCCCCACCTCTCTCGCTGCCCTGAGGTTCCTTTTGATGTGCGCTCCCCCGGAGCACGCCGTGGGCAGCTGTGTATTCCGCGCCGCTCGCCGGCCCGCCTGCGGAGCACCGCGTTGACAAAGACGACAGCGGCCAGGCCCCCGCCCGCCCGCAGGGGGCTACCCGTCTGTCGCCAGGAGGGAGGAGGAAATCTCCGATCGAGCGCCGTGCTATTCATTTTTGCTTGGAACGTGCCCGAAAGCTGCTCGGGGGCCCAGAAACCTGGCGCCCAGGACCGGCCTGGGGAGGGTGAAGAGAGGGGAATGCTGCAGGGTGGGGAAGCAGCAGGTGTCCCCATCCAGAGGGCCTAGGAGAACAAGGGGAGCGGCACGAGGGGGCGCGTGGGGACCCCACAGTCTCTCACTGGAGAGAGGGGCTTTTAACTTTCTCCTAAGAGCTATAGGAGCCTCAGAACGGTTCAAGCGAGCTCCTTGGAGGCCACTAGAAGGCTGGACAACCAGAGAGGACAGCCTGGAAGCAGGCAGGCCGTAGACTGGGTGGTGGGCCCAAGAATTCACCAGACAAGATTTCTTTAAACTGCCCAGCGCAGAGGTAGCGTCCTGGCAGTGCCAGAAGCCTGCCCCGGGTAAGCACCACAGGTGGGCCACAAACGTCAATGGAACGCACAAAGGCACCCAGAGCCGGCCAGCCTCTCCGTCGTCCGGCCCTGGCGCGCCCCCTGGCGGCGGTGCTGATAACAAGGCAGGAAGTCGGCCGGCGAGGAAGGGGGCCCCGCCCGGCCCCGCACCCGCACCCGCACGCCGCGGGGCCCAGAGCCCGAGACTTTGTTGGTGAGCTGCCCGGATCTTTGGGGATCCAGGTTAAGTAGGCGTCCTCGTGAGCGAATGCCCTTAATCTACTTCGCAATCCCTGAGCTTAGCTGAGGATAAGGTGTGCGTGGCTTCGGGCTCCCTCTCCTCCCCACCCAGGTGGCTCCCTTGGGAGGGCGGGCGGGTCCCAGATGCAAGACGCGGGCGGGCCGAGGTGATGTGAGGTCTCCTAGGCACCGCCTGGCGGGAACCCTGCGGCTGCCTCCGCTTTGGGTCGAGATATGCGAGGCTGCAAACGGCAGAGTGATGTCACCGAGTCCTTCCCAGCCTGGCCCACCCGCACCCCGAGATCACAGGTGCCACCTGTGGGAACGTGAGGGCTTTTCCCTACCGCAGGAATTCCTCTGGTGCTGGTCATCTCCGGTTCCCCAAGGGCATTTTGGAAAGCGATTTGGGGCCAGAGTCCTTGGGAAGGGGAGGGAGCAACAGGAAGAATGAAGGGCACCCCTGGCCAGCTGCCGGTTATCACGGTGCCTCCTCTATTCTGTGGGAGGTGGAGATAATTCTATCTCATAGGGAGCTGTCAGCGTTAAATGAGAAACGTGCTGACAGAATGCCAGACCGCGGCCGCAATAATAAATATTGGGTTTCTTTCTTGGGTCGCTCCTTGTGCCCCAGTCAGCTTCAGCTAAGCAGGCCCCCCCTCGGGCACCCGAGAGCTTCCTCCAGAAGGGTTTATCCAGGAAAAACTTGTCTGATGTTCCAACTTAAACCTACCTCAAAATCTCCTTTCCAGAAAGATCCCCCTTACCACTAGCTGCTCCCCGACCCTTGGCCTCCCTCTTGGCCTCCTGTTCCACTTTATTTTCCCGCACAGCCCTTAACACTGACCTTATGTTACATATATTGAATGTCAAATACGTCTCTTCAGTGGCTCACTTAGTGTCTATTTCTTACTCCAAAATCAAAGCTCTGTGGGACTACCTAAAGCCCCAACGCCCAGAGCAGGGCCTGGCACATAGGAGGCCCCATATAAACATTGTTGGTGACTGGCTGAGAGAGGGAGGGAGGGGGGAGGCAGGGGCCGAAGCCTCAGATGGGAGGACCCCTCTCTCATGTCTGGGTTCCTCATGGCCCTTCAGGGTCCCCATGGTGAATAGACCTTGGTCCTTAGAGCTCGCTCCCCCTACCCCAGCTCCCCGGCTCTGTCCTGCCACTCCTGCTTCCCTTTCAGAGGACAGTGGCCCTGCCCCCGGGCGGGGTGAGATCAGGGGTTGGCAGCTTGCTGGCACCTGGGGCTTGGCGGCCCTCATGCTGCCCTTCCCCACGCTGTCAGCGCCCCCTCTCTGTCACTGTCCCCCTCCTTCTTCCCTTTCTTCCTCCTCTTCAGCTTTCCTCCAGCCCCTTTATGCTGCCTTGGGCCTCAGAAGCCAGCCCGGAGCCCCCACCCAGATGGGCCTGGCCCCCCGGGGGAAGTGATGGTGCCCAGAGAAGCAGAGCCAGACCTTGGCTGGCATGGTTTTTCTTGGTATGGACTATGGCTCCCAGTTTCCTTTAAAACCAAGATAAGAGGGGCGCCTGGGTGGCTCAGTCATTAAGCGTCTGCCTTCGGCTCAGGTCGTGATCTCAGGGTCCTGGGATCGAGCCCCGCATCGGGCTCCCCGCTCCGCAGGGAAGCCTGCTTCTCCCTCTCCTACTCCCCCTGCTTGTGTTCCTGCTCTCGCTATGTCTCTCTGTCAAATAAATAGATAAAATCTTTAAAAAAATAAAATAAAATAAAACCAAGATAAGAACCATGAAGTTTCTTTCCATCTCAGGGGTCTTTTGGGGAAGACTTCCGTGGGGCACATTAGGGAGACGGGACAGAACAAGCCTGATATTATTCTTGGAGACAGTGGGGAAATTTCTGGTCAAGTCCTGGTTTGGACCCTCCAGAGCTCGGCAGCTGATTAGCTTCCCCACAGACCAGTGCAGCCAGCAGCGGCTGTTGCTGGAACCTCAGGATGGGCCCAGCCGTTGGCCCCTGGGTCCTGGGAGCCTAGACACATGGCTAGAGACCCATCGGGCTGGCCCTGGGGTCAGAGCTGCTCACCAGCAGGAGCCTAGGAGCAGGTGGCTGGGACAGGTGTGTAGGCAGGTCCTTGGGCAGACCAGGTGCCCCTGTCAGGCATTGCCCCACACCTGGCAGAGTCCACCTCCTTGGCTCCTTCTCCTTGGCTTCTGGGTAAGACCCGGATGGGGTTTCATATGTATGGTGGGGAGACCCTCTACTTCAGTGCTTGTCTTAGAGCCCAGATCTCTTGCCACCGCCATCACCCAATGAAAACCAGCTGTGTGTCCTACTGTGTGACACTGAGCACATTACCTACCCTCTCCAAGCCTGTTTCCTCACGGGCAAAATGGGGATAATAACCCTGCCTCGGACGGCTGTTGCCTATTCAGTGGAGTGATGTGTGCAGTGTCTGAAATGGCACCTGGACGTGTGAAGAGCTCAGTAAGTGGCCCTTCTCTACTTTTATGACAGTCCACGGCTCTTCCTTGAGCCTCTCCAGGGTAAAGTCTTCTATGCTGGTGGTCCCTTCCACCAGGCTGAAAGAGACCCCCAGTCTGTTCTGCTATCTACTCCTCCCCCACTCAGCGATCAATCCTGATTGGTCTAAGCCGGTCCTGGACTCATTCCCCCTTACCAGGAATTGGTTTAGAGGTAGGCATGTAACCCAGCTTTGGCCAATGAGACATGAGGGGAGGTCTGCTGGAGGGTGCAAAAGGACCTCTGGGGAAAGGGTTTTGGGGCTCTTAAAATGAGACTAAGAAATGTCCCTTTTTCCTGCTTTTGGATATTGTGTCTGGATGGGATGCCTGGAGCTGCAGCAGCCATTCTGTGACCATGAGGGAAACTGCTTGAGGATGAGCTTAAGTAGTGGAGGAAGAACATGGCAAAGAGAGAGAAAGGAGCTGGGTCTCTGACACCACTGCTGAGACATTAGCCAACCCCCGTGGAGTCCTGCTTCGGAATTTCTTGGTACGTGAAAGAGTACATTTTCCTTGTTGTTTAGGCCACTCCAGGCTGTTGACTTGCAACCACAGTCCTCCTAAGTGACATCTGTCCCTTCTGCCCATAGTGTCTGGTATGGTGCAGTTAGATTAAGACTCACAATCGAGTTGCTTTAATTTATGGGCTGGTTAGGCTTCTTTTTCTTAGTTTGGGGGTTTAGTCTGGATGGGGGTGAAGTTGCAATTGCTCCTGGAGCTGGGGACTCGCTCTGAGACGACTTGGAGGGAGAAGGGAGCAGCAAGAGATGGTGTAGGAGTGAGATGAGGCTTAAAATTAATCCAGAATATACTTCCATCTCGTGCTGCCTTTTCCGTTTTCCTTAAGAAACTGCAGCTTGATGGCTAATGGGTACAAGCAAGCGTATTTTGGGGTTGATGGAAAGGTTTTGAAATGAGAAGGTGGTGATGGTTGCACAACTTACTGAATATACTACAAGCCACAGAATGGTACACTTTAAAATGGCAACTTTTATGGTGTGTGAATTGTATCTCCATTTTTAAAAAAAGAGGGACAAAAACTGGAGCTCAGCTGCCTTCCTCCCACACTCTCTCCACATGTTATCACAGCCCTCCGTTCATGGCCTCCTCAGGCTCCCAGAGAAGCCCCCTCCCACACATCCACACAGCTTCCCGAGGTTGTGCTCTCTGGGGCTGGTGGAAGGCTCCTCTGGGGACTGGGGTGGGGGTGGGGCTGCGTTCTTCCTGCACGCCCCGCCCCTCCCATTTTCAGGCCTCTGGGCATCAGCTTCACCCTTTTATCTGCAGGACCAGGATCTCCAAGTTAGGTCTCTCCCCACTGGCCAGCCAGCCAGCCTCGGGTTGCGTTGCAGGGAGGGAGGCATGGGCTTTGGGATCAGAGGGAGGCATTTCAAATCCTGGCCCCACCACTGCTTTGCTGTGACTTTAGGCAAGTTATTTGGACCTCCATGTGCCTGTTTTCTTATCTCTCAAATGGGTATGCTAATTCCACACCTCCCAGGGGTTAAATGGAATAATTTACCCAGAGAGCCTGGGGCACATGGAAGACCACAAATGCTGGTGCCCTAAGTCTTATTATAAACTTGTGACCACCCCCCCAAAGGGCAACATCTTGATCAGACTGTTTAATGATTGAGGGCCAGTGGTGATGGTGATGATGTTCCCAGAGCTCCTTTGGTGGGCCCAAAAGTCTTCCCCTCATTCTTCTCACCTACCCCTCCCTGGACCCTCCCCAGGTCCCCTCTGCCTTTTGCTCTGCACATCAAGGGAGGGGGTGCTAAGATGAGAAATCATTTTCTGAACCCCAAATCAGAGAACATGGTATAACCAAAATATTTTTCATTTCATTTCATTTTATTATTATTTTTTTTCTGCTCCAGAATTGAAGAAAGTCTGAAATATAGTTTGGCCAAAGGTTGGAATTTGGAGAGTGTTTCCATCGCTAATGGTAATGTTCCTCAGAAGCTGGAGAGGACCATGGATGCCCCACGAGATGAAGCATGGTTTTTAATAACTTTGAATCACACAATGAGAAAGCTAATTTTCTCACCTTCCTTATTCCATTCTCCGTCACTCCTTTTGAGTATCGTCAAGGAGAAAGTCTGTTTGGTGCTAATACGACACTAAGATTCCTTTTCTAATAAAGAGAGAAGGCCACACATTCAGAGCCTTTGGGGGGCCATAGTATCTGGTTAGAATGAAATCACATTGTTGAACATCACCATCATCTAACATTCCCTCTTTAATCTTTGTTCTTTATTAAGAACAAAGCAAATCAATTTAAAGACAAGTGTTAAGAAAATAGCAGCTCAGGGACTGCGGGGCAGATACGGCATGGAAATGCCCGGAGTCTGGAAAACGCCGGATCACGGTGCCAGCCTGTGTGGTCAGGGCATCTTCTTGGTGGCCTGCACCTGCTGGTTGGCTGGGGATCCTGACGGTGAGCCAGGCTGGAGCTGGCAGAAGTTGAGAAGCCTCCGAGTTGGATCTGGAAGCCACACTGGCCAAGAGCTGAGACTACCTTGAGGTATCAGATAGGAAACGTGGGGCCACCCATCCAGCCTTGTGAATGTGTTAGATGACAGGGTGGCCCAGCACCAGGCCTCTGTGACGCAGACACTCGTGGTGGAGGGAGGGATGGAGGAAGAAGATCAGCTGTCTCCCAGTTGTCCAAAGGGGCTGGGGGAGAAGGTCTGGGGCCACCCCTCCAGTCCAGGCCGGACAGAAGCTTTTTGCGTGGAGGAGGCACAGAGCTTTGGGGTAGGCAAGTCAGAGCTCGGGAGGTACGCTGGCCTCAGGGAGCCCCCTGATTCCCCAGTGTAAGGAGCGTCAAGAGCCCACAGAAGAGGGAGAGCAGAAACCGGGGTTCCAGCCCCACCCCCCACCCCCACCCCCTGACTGCCTGTGTGTTCCCAGGCAAAGCACTTACCCTCTCTGGGTCTCAGTGTTCCTCTAGACTGAGGAGTCCTGGTCCTGACACTTAGAGTGGATGATCCGCCTACCCATGACCTCCGTGCCCACCACCCCTGGTGCCCCTGCCCCTTCCAGGGCAGCCCGGGACACTGGGCCAGAGCTAGCTGTGGGCCTCTGGCTGGGGCCGTCCCGGCCTTCAGCGGAGGCTTGTCCTTCTAGGTGAGGGGCTCTTGGTGTCCAGCCCTGTGAGGCCCTGGCCGGGCTGGGCAGTGCCCGGCGCCACTACTGGCAGGCTTAGGGCACTGACAGAAGACACTGGGGGGCTGAAGCCGAGCAGGGGGGAGAGAAGGAAGAGGGGCGTGCAGGGCGAGGGAGGGGTGGTTCTGGTGGCTGCCCCTCGTGACCGTGCGGAAGGTTGCCAAATTGTGTTTAAGCCTTGGTTCCAGAACACAAAGCCTCGTCTCTGGGGGCTTGACCCCTTGGAGCCCCCACCCCCAGGCCCGGCTGGCTGAGCTGCCCCAGAAGGGCCTGGTTGTTGGCTGCGAAGTGGCTGGGAGGGAAGTTTTAATGAGACACAACACAAGACACAGGGGGGAAAGGAAAAAGGGGGGTGGTGGAGGAGAGAAGGGAGGTGGGGGGGGGGAAGAAAGACCTCCTGCCAGGCCGGTTGCCAGGAGACCGCTAGGCAGCCAGAATCAGCCCTGCTCTTTTCACAGTTGCCTTTAAGCACCGAGAGAAAGCCCTGGCCATAAAGGGGGACATGTGTTGCTGGGTGTGTAAGGCTAGCCTCTGCAGTTAGGGGAGCCCCTGGCCCCCGCCCCCTGCCGCTGCATGGAGAGAGCCCCTCTCGCCCCCCAGCCCTGCCCCCCGCTACTGGGGGTCATGCATGAGCGAGACTGGGCTGCGGAGCAATGGAAAAGGGCTCGGGGAAGGCGGCGGCCCCGGCCACCAGAAGGCCACAGCCACCTCTGGGGTGAAACTCACCAGCCAGGGGCTCCGGGAAGCTGGCAGGGGCCGGCAGCGGCGGGGAGGCCAGGCTGAGGCAGTGGGGCGTGGCTGCCGAAGAGTACTCTGTTGGCTCTGGGTGGGCCGTGGGGGCTTGGGGGCGTCTCGACGCCGAAGAAGCCTCAATGGGGCACTTAGGTGGGTGGACTGGGGAGTCAGCAAGTCCCCTGATCTGCACTCTGGCCCCCTGGTCCTTGTGTCAGACCCCATGAGGGATCTGCAGGGATCCCAAGGCTGGGTGTGCCCTAGCCGCCCAGTGGGTGGCTGCGTCTATTTCCACCGGAAGTCCGCCACACGACCACGGAGTGAACAGGAGGTGAGGGCTGTTGGCAACACCAGGGCTCCAGTGTCCAAGATGCTGGCCGTCCATCGAGAGCCATCAGCTGCGGTGGCGGGGGGGGGGGGTGCGGGAGGGGACAGTGCACTCAGGACAGGGGCTGCCAGTAAGCCAGGCTAGGGCACCCACCACCACTGTGTGTGGAAGCTGGGCTGGGGCCCCGATGGACTGGATTCCTCGCCGGGTGACCTCCCTGGTGTAAGGGCTCCTTCCACACCGCGTGCTCCTGCTCCACCGGAAACAGCCTATGATTTCTGTTGCTTCATGTCGCAGTCCAATTGGAGAGAGCGCAAGTTTTCTCCCGATCCTCTGGCATGCCACCCGGCCCTGGGTTCTAGGGCTAGCAGCATTGGCAGCCCCGTGTGCGGCGTCTGAGCCTGGGCCTCGGCTTCCCCGCTGGGCGTCTGGCTTCTGTGGGCGCCTGAAGGGCAGCACTGGAGGCTCCCCTGAGCTGGCCAGCCAGCTTTTGTTCAGGGCCCCAGGCCCCCCCCCACCCTGGCTGTCCTACGCCAGGTCCCGGGGCGCGAGGGAGGGCGGTGTGTGCCACACAGCTCAGCAGAGGCGGACTCTGGACAAGACACATCACTGCACCTTCTCAGAAATCTCCCACCCTGCCTATACATACACCTTGAGGTGGCTTCCGCACGTGGTGGCGCCCGGGAAGCCGGGACCCCTGCAGGAAGGAGGAGGTGAGACTGCCCACAGACACTGTCCATCCTGGGCTCCTGCTGGAGACCCTTGGTTTTCCTCGCACTTCCCTCTTGCACGTTGTCCCTGCCTGAGTGTGTGTGTAGTTACTAGTTCTCAAGTCTTTCCTGTCCCCATCTGGGCCAGGCCCCACGCCAGGTGTCAAGGCTCACCTCCAGAAGGGCCAAATCTCCATGAGGTGATAACCAAAAGGGCAAGTTCTCCAGCTCTCAGAGCGGGGGAGGGGGAGGGGCTGGCTGGCGGGGGACTGGTGCTGACTGAGGGCCTCTGGGAAAGATGGCAGGGGGTGGACAGATGGGCTGGGCGGAAATGCAGAGGAGGGAGCTGGTGAGTTCTGCCAGGCCCTCTGAGGTCTTCTTGAGCTTCACAATAGGAGGCTCAACACGCCTTTTGTGCAAAAGCCCATCTCCCTGGCTTGTCACTGACTTTTCATCCCCAGAAAGGCCAAGGGCTCAAGGAAGCAAACACACCTGGCAGGCTCAGCCCTGTACCTAAGACTGGGCACGGACGGGTTTAGCCCTTCCTCCCTGGCCCTCCCTCTCCCTCTCCTGTCGCACCCCTCCCCCATCCAGACAGCCCAATTTTA
The DNA here is from genome assembly GCF_003265705.2 of Callorhinus ursinus. Classification (NCBI taxonomy): domain Eukaryota; kingdom Metazoa; phylum Chordata; class Mammalia; order Carnivora; family Otariidae; genus Callorhinus; species Callorhinus ursinus. The sequence continues at coordinate 11,024,205 of NW_027397112.1, forward strand.
ACCTGGAAGGAAGGTCTCCTGCTCTGCTCACCACTCAACATCCTGTTATTCTCTCATACTCCTTGCCAGACCCTCCCAAGGCTCCCTCCCTACTCCACACACTCGCACTTTTAGTCTGTGTTTCCTGCTTCCCTGACTTGTGGGGAGAGAGTCCCTGGAAGCCCACTGGACTCCAGAAACATCCCTCAAAACAGCCATCCATGAACCCACCTCCCAACATTCCTCCCCCAGATAGTACCAACTCCCCAGGTTGGCCCCTCTTCTCCCTTATTCTTCTTGTGAGGCAGGGCCCTGAGTTAATCTCTTGAGTCCACACTCATCTCCTCCAGGAAGCCCTCCCTGACTTACAGTCCCCTTTGTGCCTTTTGGTTCCTCATCAGTCCTGACCCCGAGGGGCCCTCAGCAGTCACCAAGATTTGTCCCCAAAGCTCAGGGCTGGTGGTTAGGTGTGTTGAGGGAGAGTGGGGCTGGGGAGGACACTCTCCTAATGCAATGTAAGAAGAGACTGATGGAGGAAAAGGAGGAGAGTCTAGGGCCTCTCTTCCCCCTTCACTCTCCACTCTATACCTAGCCCCTTGACCATAAGGTTGAACCTTCCCTGGACCACAGTCCTTCCCTAAAATGGCCCTGGGAGAGAGTGTAGCAGAGATGCGGCCCTTCTCTTTGGGACAGGACTCTTCCTGTGGGACCCCTTAGAGGTGAGTTCCCACCTCTGGGAGCCCCCCAGGCCTCAAAGGTGTCTTGTGCACAGGCCCAGAGGAGGGGCCTGTGTGGATGGTCAGGGTCACAGTGACACCTGCTGGGGCATCTAGGAACAGCAGCTGTGGAGACGTTGACAATGGGGGGGGGTTTGAGTAATTAATAACACCTTACCACAGATCCTGAAATTCCCCTTAGATATTTAGATATTAAACTCTTATCCCCTTTTCCCAGGGGAGAAGCGCAAGAAGGTGTGGAGGGAACTGGGGCATTGGAATTCCGACTGGGGTTCCTAGGGAGAGCCAGGTCCCCAAGGACGAGTTGCCCTCAGAACTGGTGGTGGTTTTTGTTTGTTTGTTTGTTTTTTAAAGATTTTATTTATTTGACAGAGAGAGACACAGCGAGAGAGGGAACACAAGCAGTGGGAGTGGGAGAGGGAGAAGCAGGCTTCCCGCGGAGCAGGGAGCCCCATGCGGGGCTTGATCCTAGGAACCTGGATCATGACCTGAGCCGAAGGCAGACGCTTAACGACTGAGCCACCCAGGCGCCCCGAACTGGTGGTGTTTTTTGAACTTCATTCAGAGTCTGGTTTCTAGGGATGCACCCAGAAGGGCAGTCTGAGATTGTTCTTTGCATTTGTATGTGAAATGGAGTTTTTAAGGGCCAAGAAACAAGTACACCCTCTTGTGTTTTATTGCACTGAGAAGAGGAAGAAAAATGTGTGATACTGCAAATGGCAATGATTAAAAACAATCCAGGTGATCACTGTAATGTCAATTTCTGAAGAAATTCGCAGGAATAAATAAGGTACTGAAATGAATGAGCACAGTGCATGACAGAGCCAGTGCTCAATATATTGGGGGCAATCTGCTGATAGAATGAAAGCCACGGGGGTGAGAGCCATCAGCCTCGCCAGCGAGCCGGGCAACTGCCCAGAGCTGAAGGGGGCGGTCCTGCTTGGAAGCCACCAGCTGACAGTGTCCTAGTGCACAGGTGTGCTGCTCGGCAATTCCCTGGAATAAATAAAAAGCCAGGCGTGTGAAGAAAGAAATGCAGGATGAGGATTTCAGTTTATAAAATAATCCTTCGCTTCAGGAAGAGCTCAGTACAGGACTCTTGCAAGTGTTTCCTGTGTCGCTTACTTGAGGGGCTTCAGTATGATCAGATTCTGCCCAGCTACCCAGGTAGCCACGTGCTAAGGTTCCTGGGGCAGAGTTTGGAGTATAAATGGGAGACTATAGGGAGGGGGGCTGATGTGGGGAACTCGGTGGCATCCTGCCCTGATTGTGTTGCACTGCATTTATTTCCCTAGCTCATCCGCACTCAAGTCCCATGTCAGGGCACGGCATGGCTCTCGCTTCACAGCTAAGGGTCTCGTGGCCCAGGAAGGCTGTGAGACCTAGCTGAGGTCACAGCCCTGGGAAGTGCTGGACCTGAGATGTGAACTCTGGAGCCCGGGAGGGAGAGGGGATTCTTCCAAAGGGCTGAGACTGGGTACGCAGGAAGGTGGTGGTGTTCCCACTGGGAATGTGCATGGGGGAAGGTTTGGAAGACTCGGCAATGGTCAGCAAGACTCAGCTTCCCACTCATGGGGCAGAGGAATGACTTGGTATATGCCTTTGGTGCTGCCATGCACAGCTACACAGGTGGGACACTGCAAAAGAGAAGCCCATATAGGAATGCCCCATTGGCATCACAGGCATATTTGCTCAGACCATTTTTTGACAGTGGGAAGTAAAAAGCCTGGAGGAGGACATATGTGTTTCTAAATCACTCGGAGGGGCTGTGTGTTTGGGCAGTGCCCTGCCAGCCAGCCTTTTCCACAGGCACACTCATCTTCCTGGAGACCTCCACCCGAGGGGGTGAGCAGTTGTTGGGGCAACTCCAGGCCATAGGCTGGGAGTGGAGAAACTGTGTGCATTTTCTACCCAAACAGTCATCAGAGGGGTGGCAGGGAGCAAACGCCTTCACTGTGCCACCGGTCCTGCCATTTCCTCTCAGAGCTATCTGGCTAAAGATTCAGGCTTTTGCTTTCCTTGCTGGAGCAGGACCTTATAATTGGGGATGAGGGAGGGGAGGGAAGGAGGGAGGAAAGAGATCCCGGTGAGTAAATACAAGGAAAGATACAGAACACGAGTCGGCTTTTTTTTTTTTTTTCACATTACAGATTGTACTTGTTTCTTTTTTTAAGATTTTATTTATTTATTTTAGAGGTGGTGAGGGGGCGAGGGGCAGAGGGAGAGCATCTTTAAGCAGACTCCCTGCCGAGTGCAGAGCTGGGCGCAGGGCTCCATCCTATGACCCATGAGGTCACAACCTGAGCCCAAACCAAGACTCAGATGCTTAACCGACTGAGCCTCCCAGGTGCCCAGAGATTTTATTTTACTTTTAAAGATTTAATTAATTAATTTATTTGACAGAGAGACAGAGCAAGCCCAAGCAGGGGGAGCAGCAGAGGGGCAGGGAAAAGGAGGCTCCTCATTGAGCTGAGACCCAGATGGAACGTGGATAAGGGGGCTCGACCCCAGGACCCCGGGATCATGACCTGAGCCAAAGGCAGATGCTTAACCGACTGAGCCATCCAGGCACTCCCAGAGATTTTATTTTTAATAACATTATAGATCATCTGGGGAAAGGGGAAAGTCTTTTTCCCCAAACCATCGGTCAAGTTTGACTCTTTCCTGCAGCAGTATTTATGGTAACAAGCATGTGAGTGTATCAAGAGTCGAGTGGAGGCAGTCATAAAAATCTGGGTGTACAAAACATAATTTGGCGTGGAGGTCTGTGAATCTGGGATTGCTCACCACATAAATTAGTTCATAAGGGATTGTTTCCTTTACGAATGAATTTCAAATGAACTTCCACAAGTTTCAAACATTATTATTTATAAGTGTTCATTAAATGCTTATTCTATTAGACATGTCGATATTTTGGGGGCCACGCTTCACAGCACATGTCTTGTCCCCAGGACCACAGCCAACGGGACCAAGGGTGGATACCTGACCCTTCGGTGGCCAGTCCACAACTGGCCAATGGCCTTTGACAGGTCCAAGCAGTGCTTGGATGCAGTGTCCCCATGTTTTCCTCAGACATATGTCGGGATACATGACAGATGCCACTGGGCTCCAAAGCCGAATGGCCACAGCACTAGGAGGATGTCACCGAGGCCGTGAGGGGCCACGTGCAGGCTGTCAGTTCTAGGAAACAGGAACCAGGAGTTAACAGAAGCAGAAACAGCAGGATGTGTTGAGAAAGAGTGCGGGGTGAGGAAGCCGGCCGAAAGGGGGGTGAGGGAGGCTGACCCAGGTACCTGAAAGTCACGTCCTCTGTGGCTTGATCACCCCTCATTTTTCAGCCTTTCCGGTCTTCTAGAAGCACGCTCCGCTCCTTTCCTAGGGCCCTTCCACACTCACTGGGTGGCCTCTTCCCTGACGCTTCTCCCAACACGAGGCAGGGGGTGGGGAGGATTACATCTGGAAGGTTCACATTCAAGAATGAGGGTCCAAATAGGAGAGGGATGAGGCCAGGGAGACCAGCCCAAGGCTCCTTGGAAATCTCACTAATCAACCTTGACAGTTATTGAGCACGTACGTACTATGTTCAGGCACACTTTACACATTATCTCATTCAAGCCTCACAACCAGCCCAACGAATAGCTTTATTCCTATTTTACTGAAGGGAAACAGAGGCTCTGAGAGATTTGAAATGACTTGCCCAAGGCCACAGGCTAGGAAAGAAAGCCCCAAAGCCAGCATAGACATCCTGGCTGTTAGGGCTGTAGACACCGCTGGGCTGCTTTGCAGTGAGAAGAAGAAAAAGACACGAGTCTACATATTCATCACCCAGTGCGAGTTTTGCCCTGTACCAGGCCCCTCTGGGTAGGGAAGGGCTGAGCGGGTGAGTGGAGAATCCAAAAGAAAGGGGGCCTCATCTCTGGTCCCCAAGATCGTGCCAGGAGGCTGACAAAACCACGCCCCCAAATTGAAAGCCCTTTAAACTCGCGGCCGCTGGAGGCAATAGGGCTTTGCAGCAGGGGGACCTCTGGAGCTGCAGGGCCGGAAGGCTCCCGGAGGGGATGGGCTTGTGGGGCGGGGCGGGACTGGAGAGGAGGGGAGGAATGAGGGCTGGCTTGGCGCAGGCCAAGGAGCAAGGGGCCCTCTGGGCTCAGGAATGCGGGGTAGGAGGGGAAGGGAGATGGAGGGCTCTGCACTGCGAGGCAGGACGACTGGGAGACCCGCATACCGCTGGCTTGCTGAGAGCCTTTGAACAAGTCACTTCCTCCTCTGAGCTTCGCGTTTGCCGTGTGCAAAGTGAAGAGGTTGGGACGCCCTCCTCCCGCCCCCCGCCCCGGCCCTTCCTGTTCTAGCTCGGGGAGAAGGGGTGGTCTCCGGTCCTCTGGAGAACGACCCCTCCAGCATCAAGCATCTTCCACCCGCGGCTGCCGTGAGGAGCTGCACCGGTGACCAGCAGGGGGCGCTCCTGCAGAAGGCTGGCCGCCGCAGCTGCCCTCAGCTCCACCTGCCTGGCCAGGGTGTCCGGACGGGAAGCTAGCTCTACCCTTCTCCGTCCCGCCCGGTCTGCTCAGGTCACTTGCCTTTCCATTATGCCCCTTCCCACCCCATGTTTTGGAATTAGCCGTCTGGGAGGTCCTTGGAATCCAGGTTCTTTCTTGGGCACGCCTCTTCGTTTCTCTCTGCCTCAGTTCCCCGTGCGCAAACTGGGTTATGTGAGGAAGAGATGAGTTATTGGGTGGGAAAGACTTCCAGCCACAGGCCGAGGTAGATGTCCTACCGCTTTACACATCATTTTTCCCAGGGCAGGGGATGCTGCTTTTACTGCTCTCCGGGGAGAATTCTTCCCTGCCCCCCATTCAGTGTTACAGTTTGCTTTAAAACTTGTATTCAAAGTCCTTCGATACAAAGATAGAGAAAATTTCTGGATTCCATATGGCACCTGGCAAGATGAGGGATGCTCAAAAGGTAGTTATGGAATGACTCGTTTTTTGAAATCATCCGGACAGGAGCTGCCTCTTCTGAATCACACTGGAAGGTGTCCACATTCATCCTCACATTTCTCACCACTGTTCTGTGAGGAAGACAGATAGCGAGTGTTAGATCCATTTTATGGATGAGGAAATGAGGTGACAGAGGAAGGTTAAGTTAGGACCCAGAGTTCTCTCCATTCAACTAGGGGCTGGCGTCCCATCCTCTCATTAGTTGGCGACCCCTATCCAAGACATGTGGTATTACAGCCAGGACAACTGATCGCCCTGCGGGCCATGAGAACAGTAGGCACATCCCGGGTGCTAAACCCAGAAAGAGAGACTAGGGTAGACCTTGACTTTGGAGCTGAGGCGGGGTGGGGTGGGGGGGGTGGTCTGGTATGAAAATGAGATTCCAGAGTCAGTAATACGGGGTGGCAAGGTTGAGCAAGTCTCAAGGCATTTCCTATTCTAAAGTCTCCGGGTCTCCGGTACCCTTTCAATCTACTTCTGACTCCGAAGGTGGACTCAATACAGCAAAAGAATGTTCTGGAGGGTCATCCCTTAGAATTGTAAGGGCAACCAAGGGTAAAACTTGACTCCTCAAACATTTATGTGGCAAGTTAGGATGGACTGTCTGTTTGGTAACATGCAGGAAGATGTACTGAAAAAGCCACTCTGCAAGATCCAGCTCAAATATCGCTGACCCCTGGTAGTGCCCCAGACACCCCTCCCCAAGGAACGATGAGTGGATTGTCCTCTTGCCAGTTCCGCTCTCATTTGGGACTTCCTACTGTTTATTGCAGCACAGTGATGAAACACATAGCCTCTGGTGCCAAGCTCCCTGGGTTCTAATCCCTGGTCCAAGCTGACTAGTTGGCCAGCTGCTTAACCTGCCTGTGCCTCAGTTTCTTCATCTGTAAAATGTCGTGAGGATTACATGAGTTAATATTCCTATAGGACTTAGAACGATGGTTGGCACATAGTGAGTACTAAATAATTAGCCTACACTTATAAAGAAATGTCAAAATACTCTATGTATTTATTTATACATCTTTCCCAATAAACTGCCTGCTCCTTAAGGACAAATAATTATCTCTTACTCCCAGGGCTTAAGACCAGAGTTTTGATCAAAGTTCGTTACACTGAATATTATATAATCACACTTTAGATGTAATGCAAATTTTGCAGTAAAATGGAGTTAGTCACCTTTTGCTCTTTGAGGAGTTAAGTCTGAGCTTGCTGTTTCCCAGATATAAGTCAAGGTTTGAGTCTCTCCCCAGTTTAAAGAACGACCTCAGGCTGGGACAATGGAGTCCCACGCCGAATTCAGGAAGACATGCTGTGGTCCAACTGTCTACTAGCGAAGACTCTGTTAAGGAGCACTCCCTGCAAGCTTATTTGCACCTGTAGTTATGAAAATGTGGCCTGGAGGAAGCCGTCTTTGATGGCTTTTCCTACAATTGCAGGGAACGGCATTCTGAACTTCAAGACAGGACTCCTTTCCCCTCACCCTTCCCTTCCAGAGAGCAAGAATGTGTTCAGATGAAAACCAACTACAGAGAAGATGTTGAGCATGCCTCTGTTCAGAGTCAGAGCTTTAGAATGTTATTTGTAGTAAATTCTGGATTGTTTTTCATTTCTATTTGCTAAGAAAGTTGTGTAGGTGTTTTGGTTTTGGTTTGTTTTTGTTTTTTGTTTTTTTGTGGGTTTTTTTTTTTTTTTTTTTTTTTGCCTTCCTTCTTCCCTTCCTCCTTCCTCCATTTTTCTTTCTTTGAGCTGTATTTGTAGCCATGCCTTGCATGGAACACCTTTTTGCTGTAAGACATCCCAAAGTAGGGTCTCTCCTTAGTGCTTTGCCCTGGGAAAGCCCTGTGGAGGATTCACAATAGTCAAAGACAGAATGGATGCCACCCAGCGCTGCGTGGCCAGTCATCTTGCTGTACTCGAATGTTCCTGGAAGTGAGGACCCAGGGGGTGGGTATATCAATGGTGAGTCTGGTGCCCAGGCAGAGCATGGACATATATGTCACCTAACATTTATGAGTTACGTATGGGGACGACAAAGCAGGCTATTCAAATTGGGATTGTCCATCCAGATTATTATCTACCTAACTACCTACCTACCCATCTACCTACAAAACTACCCATGATCCCTAGACAGAACCAGACTGATCAGAACACTCCCTCCCGTTCTAACCATGCTAGTATGGAGGGCTGAACATCATGTGTCTCATGAATATTACAAAATCGAGGGCAGAGTTTGTAGCCATCAGTAAGTCAGGTTTGGCCTATCCACGGTCCAGTGTTTATTTATTGATTAATTCAAACATTTAATGATTTCTGTGGGCTGAAGCTCAGTATATATAAAAAAGCAGGGGTCAAGGTCTTGGTCCTTGAGAAATCTGTAACCTACACATAGCAGGGGTACCTAACATCCCCCAAACTCAAAGGGAGTGTGCATTAACATAATCACTAGCATAAAATTAAGTTGTGCCAATCAAGTCTTGAGGTCCAAAGTGGTGAGTGAGCAGATCCAGGAGTGGTCAGTCAAGGTAGGCAGGGCTTCCAGCAGGGGTGGTGCACCACAGTGAGAAACCTGCTGGCCTTGGCAAGGGAAGTGTGACTGGGTAGAGGGGTGCTAAAGGGCACCCCTCTGCATTCAGTCTTCCTTGGCTAAGCTCAAAGATACTGCTGTATCAAGGGCTAGAGAAGAGCCTCATGCAGGCAGGGGACAAGGGAGGGTCATACTTTCCTCCACACAACACAGTTTTTACTCAGGCTGTTGTTCTGGAATGAGGTAGGTGAGAAAGGGAGAGAGGAATCAAGGCAAGATGGCTTTGAATTGGAATGGCCATGGGTTGGGGAGATCTGGAGTGAGCTCCCCAAGAGAGAACAGGGACACTTCCTGCAGAAGTGTAGATGGAGAGGTGCCGTAGGAGGATATCCAGAATGTTTCCCTCTCCCCCTCCCAGATACCTTTCCTGACAATGTTTAAAGTCCTATCATTAGATATTATTCTGGGTATTTGTCCTCTCCCCTTTTTAGGGAATTTTCATTATAAATGTTAAGCATGCTTGTGATAGAAAATTCGAAAATACAAAGAAGATTAGAACATTTTCTACCCAGACGTTCAACCTCCAAGGCATCCACTATTTTTTTTTTTTTTAACATTTTGGTGTCTCTCTCCTCTGTCTTTTTTGTTGTTGTTGTTCTTTTCACACATAGCCCTGAGTCTCCTGTGCGAGGGATTTGGTAGCCCACTCTCCCCACTGAGTTTCAGTCCCATCTCAGTCTGATGTTCTGAAAACATCAAATCCCCAACCATCAAGTGCCAGTGAGTTCTATGACACTGAAGAAGTTACTCACCTTTCTGGCCTTTAGGGTTGTATCCGAATAGTGAGGACAGTGATGGATGCCCAGCATATTACCGCACAATGCCGCAGAGTCAAATAATGCAAGCGAGGGTCAAGTCTGGTTCAAATGTGCAGAGGTAGGATGGATGGGAGTGGTCAGAACAGAAGTAGTCATAGCAAGGCTCCAGCAAAGAAGGCTGGGTCACAAGGAGGTGGGGAGGGCAGGCGAGCCTCCCCAGGACCAGCTTTTCTGAGCAGCCTTGCCTTGGACCAGCCCGGGCACTGGTGCCTTCCCTCACAGCTGCTGGGCCATCACCTGCCCCACTTCCTGTCAGGTTGAGTCCATTTTCTGTGCAGCTTTGAGGGCGATCAGAGGGAGATAGGCAGCCTGGAATTCCTCATTTCCACTTGCTCATGGCCTGGTGGTTAGCTTGGGAGATCGTGTGATTGCTGGGCTCTGTCTGGGGCCTGGGTTGAGCTGGAGCTTGGAGTCCTGGGGTATCTGGGGCCAGACAAAGCTGGATGCTTCCTGAGCGTTAGAATCAGGCAGGGCAGCCTGATCTGAGGACAGGCTTCAGGGGGAGGAGGAAGGTCTGGAGAGACACAGGAACTGGATTTGTGCAGTCTTTGCAAACCATTCAGGCACATGCTTGTGCCCTCCAAACTGTGTGTGTGTGTGTGTGTGTGTGTGCGTGTGTGCATGGAGGGGGAGGGGAGGACTCCATCCCTGAGTGTGGCTGCCTTGGGCTGGTTAATGGAGACAGGTAGCTGCATGTGGCTGTCTAAGAATTCTTCTCCCGCATACCTGTGTGAACCTGTGGGTCCAGGAGCAGCTGTGGGTCTGCCTAGGAATTTAGACATCCGTGGGGGAGGTGCGGGGGAGTCCGTGTGTCACTGAATGCCTGGACTTGTGTTGTAGAGTGTCAAAGTTGTAAGTGTGTGTGTGTGTGTGTGTGATGGAGCGTGTGTCTGAGCTTGGGAAGGGATGCTGTGAGCATGTGTTTTGTCAGTATGACACTTTCTATCTCTGCAGCCCCACACAAAGACCATAGACGGGTTGTAAGCTGGCAACAACACACATTTCCTGAGCACCCACTATGTGCTGGGTCCTGTGCCCACCCCTGGACATACGGAGAGAAGTCAGGCTCACAAGATGTGGGAGCAACTAACTGCCAATGGCACAAGGCTCTAAGTCCTGAGGGCCGCCCCTCATGTGCTTCCTCGGGGACTCCACAACCCCGCCACTGTGGAGATGATATGCCTTCACCAACATCTCCCACTCCAGGCGGCAGCCCCTTTGGAGGTACATGATGCTCCGTAAGGATGAATTATGCAAAGGCCAGTGTGAGTCAGGCTATGCCTGAGCAGTCCTCAGCCATCCACAGCCAACCGTGGGCCACAACCAGTGTGACAGTTCTGCTGGTCCTGGGCTCAACTCCTGGGTCCACTACTTATAGCTAGGTCACCCTCACCAGCTACTTAACCTCTCTGAGCCTCCAGTTTCCTCATCTGCAATAGGGATCATGATTGCCCTGACCTTGCAGCAGGTGGGAGGTTTCAGTGAGACCACGTGCCACGCCTGGCACGCACGCACGCACGCGCACACACACACGGTACATGGGAACTGCTGCTGGAATTATGATCAGCAGTAGGAGTTGCCACCTGGGCAATTCTTTGAAGCCCTGGAATCAGGGGAGCGGGGAGGCAGAAGCAGAACTCTGAGATCAGCCATGGTGGGAATATTTACAGCACAGAAATTGGGAAATGATACAAATTGGACACCTATCCATGCCCTGAAAGCATGTAAAACACCAACACACCACTGGTTCTGCCTGCTGTGTGAACATAGCACTAGCACCTGCTAGGCATTTGCAATCACTCTGCACAAAAATCCTGTGAGATAGTGGTCAGCATCCCCATTTCATATCCAGGGTTCACAATTTCCACGACTTCACTCTAGGTCCCAGCTCACCACACTGGGCTGTGCACCTCAATAAACAGGACCATGAGAACTGACAGGGCTGGCAGAGTTGTTAAAGATCATTGATCACCTATTCACTCCACTCAGCAGGGAAACTGAGCTCGGAGAGGCTCACTGTGGCAGGTGCTTCCTCTGCTCATCCTGCCTAAGGTGGAAGCCGCCATCTCCCCACAAGCCTCCCAGCTCCCCCCATCACATTGGTGTCCACCGCAAAGCCAAGGTCACTGTCAGCTGATGTTCTACAAGCATGGCCGCGATTTTGGAAACTTTGCGTGCAGATCTTGACATTCAGTACAAGTTATATTTTGTTTTGCTTGATTTGACCCAGTGCTCAAGACTCTCAAAAACATTTAAAATCTTGCTTGGGTCATTTGTTGTATGTCTTTCTCATAGACTGGTGTCACCTACTGCCTCGGTCACTGCACCTTCGCTTGCAGGAATTGGGGTTAAACTTTAAAAAAGGATAAGCAAGACAGAGCTTTGTGGCCCAACACCGGAGATTCCCATCTTGCCGGACAGAGGTCTGGCATCCACACACTTTGGAAAGCAGGTTCGTCTCTGGCCCTCCCATTCCCACCCTGCGCTGCGCACCTTGCCCTTGACGGTCTCCCGTTTAGAAAGAGGGATCGATCTTTCCGCCTCCTCTGCTCTAAGGGACACCCCGCCAGGATTCCTTGTCCTGGACAGCAGGGTCCCCCCCCCCCCCAGCCATTCATTAGACGTGGATCTCCGGTTCCGGGAGAGCGGCTCTGCGTTAGGACCCGGCCCTGCCCTCAGAGTCCTGGGACTGCGCAGAGAGACACACACCCCACCCCCCGCGCAGGAGAGCGGACACGAAACGGCTTCTCTGCAGACTCCAGGAGCCTCCCTCCTTCTGCGCCTCCACCCCCCGTACCTCGGGGGAGAGAATCTTGCGCGTCCCTCCACCCCGCCGGGAGATGCGGAGACTCCCTGGTCTCCGCCTCGGGCCCCCATCCCCGCCTCTCCAGGCCCGGGGGCCTTCCCGTTCAGCCGGCGCGCCCCCGGCGGGCACCGCGTCAGGTGAGCTCTCACCTGGGGCGGCTGGGAGGGGGAGATGGGGGCGGGGCGGGGCGGGGGCGGGCCCTGGGCGGCGGCCCCACCCGCGATGGGGCGGGGCGAGGCCGGCGGGGCCAATGGGGCGGGGGGCTCACCGCCCGGGGCGAGGGGGGGTGCCGCCAGAGCTGCTCCCTCCCCCACCCCCGCTCCGCCCCGCCCGGCTTTAAAGCCCCACGGGCGGCTGGTGGCGGCGCTGCGAGCGCTGAGCGGCGCGAGGAGATGCAACAGGGCGCCGCGCCTCCGGCACCATGCGCCCCCCGCCCGCGCTGGCCCTGGCCGCGCTCTGCCTGCTGGCGCTGCCCGCCGCTGCCGCCGCCGCCTACTTCGGGTCAGTGCCCGCCGCGCCCCCGGCCCGCGTCCCCGGCCCGCCTGCCTCCCCTCCTCCGGCTAGAGCAGGGCCAACATTTCCCTTCCGCTGGCCCCGGCCGCGGCGGGATCTCGAACTCAGACCTTAGCCCCCGGCGGACCCCAGTCCCGGCTCGCTGTCGGAGTTCGCGCCCCGAGCTCGGTCTCTGGCTTCCCCAGCTCCTGCCCCGATCTGTTGTCCCACTGGGTCCTCTTCGCCGCCGCCCTTCCCACCCTGCCCTGTCCGAGACCTCATCCCGCCCACTCCGCCCGGCCTAGGACCCCGGCCCGAGCTCCCGGACTCTGCACACGTTTCGGACCCTGGCCCCATCCGCACGGCGCGCCCGATGCCTGCCGGTCCAGGCGTCCCTCCCGCGCTCGGATGCCCTCTCTGGATCCTCACTCCGTGCCCTGTCTGCTCGTAACCTGGTCTCCGTCCAGCCACAGTCTTCGCCCCGGGCTCTCTCTCCACCCTCTGCCTTCCCCCTGCGCAACCGAGACCCTGCGGGCTGGGTGGCTGGGCGGGGAACGCGCGGATACCAGGGGAATGCGAACCTGCGGACGGTGGGGAGTGTCAGCTAGAGATGCAGGAGGGAAACTTCCGCTAGGGAAACCCAGCCAAATCTCAGACCTGGCGTCGGGTGAATTCTGGGGAGAATGACCAAGAGTGAGAAGGGAGGAGGGCTACATGATTGGAAAAGGAGGATCAGAGTTGGGGAGACACCAGGGGAGGGAGCGGGAGGGAGTGGAGAGCGAACACAGCGCAAGTTACTGGGCAATTGTCCCTTCTTCTCTGACCTAGGGACTTGGGTGGGAGGTGGGGTCGTGGGTGCAAAGGCACTCACGTGACCTCCACCCAATGCTTGCTCCAAATATGTACAGGCTGTTACTTTAATCTTGTCATTTTTTGTGATCTTCACTCCAAATCAGGGTGAGGTTTACAGCCTGCCTAAAGCAAAGGCAAGAAAACACACCAAGCCAGTGACCTGCCAGAGACTGTTCTTAAGGACCTGCCAGGGAGGGGAGTAAGGATCTGAGAGGTCCCGACACAGGCAGAGCTAAGGGCTGTGGGCTAATTTCCGGGTCATGACCCTGGTTAAAAACGTGCCTTGGCTGCGAGCAGTGGCCTCTCCTGAAATATAAGGGGGTGGGGAGGGGTAGGCAGGTCAGCCCAGACCCTAGCTCTGAGCTCAGCTTGCTGGTGACCTGGGAAGACCAGTCCCTGGGCCTCAGTGACCCTTTTGTACAAAGAAGGGGCTGAACTTGATAGAACTGAGCCTCTATTTCCACCCAGAGAGCAGTGCACAAACATGTTTGTTTGACAGTGATTTCAGGCTTGAAGGCACTGCTGTTGCCTCAGCAGGCAGGGTATAATGGCGAGGGCACAGACTTTGGGTTCAATCCCCAACCCAGCTACTTGCTAGCCCTTGCTCTTGGCCAAGTCACTTAACCTGTCTGTGTCTCAGTTTCTCATCTGTAAAATGAGGATAATAGTGCCTATTTCATATGAACACTATATGAGTTAGTACATGGAAAGCGCTTAGGATAGTATCTAGCACATAGTAAATGCTCAGCTAATGCCCGTGAGGAGATTAGCCATAGTAGCTTGGTATCCCAGCCCTGACAGGGGTTTCTGAGCCGGAATGGAGAGCAAGAGGACAAATGCACCTGCATCCTCTTGGACATCAGCTCATTTCCACAATTCTTTTTGGATGTTCTGGAGTTGGGGATGGGGCAAGGGCCAGGTGGGGTGAGGAGAGAGGGGCTCCAGGGGGCCTGGACCACCCTGGCTGATATGGTTGGAAGGGAAAAGAGTTTGTGGCAGTGCCCAGGGGTAGAATTTGAGACTTGTGAGCAGGGGGGCAACCTTGGAAATCAGGGGGGGGGGGGGATGGTTGATTAGGCCTGGGTTAGGGCTGAGAGGGATCATATGAGTATAGAGCCACCTTTTTCTTTTTTATTTTTAAAGACTTTATTTATTTATTTGACAGAGAGAGACACAGCAAGAGAGGGAACCCAAGCAGGGGGAGTGGGAGAGGGAGAGGCAGGCTTCTGACGGAGCAGGGAGCCCGATGCGGGGCTCGATCCCAGGACCCTGGGATCATGACCTGAGCCAAAGGCAGATGCTTAACCATCTGAGCCACTCAGGCGTCCCTAGAGTCACCTCTTTCAGGTCATGAACCCAACTAAGCAAGGCTGACAAAATAGACTCCAGCCACCACTCCCCCCAGTCTGGGGAGCTGGACAAATACTTGGAGAATAAGCTAAAACTGGGGCCTTGGGCTGTTCTGTGTTTAGTCTCAGAGAATGGACAGGATTCAGCCTGAGTTCTCACTGAGGAAGCCCTATCGTGACTCAGTCAGGCCAGATTCTCCAGCTTCCCATCAGAATTTGCTCTCTGGTAGGAATCTGATATCAGTCATCCACACTATAGTGAGAAGGGAAGGCAATGTGTTCCTCCTTTCTCCAGGTCATTTGCACTTAAAGTCTCATTTCCGATTATAAGATGAAATGTTTGGGCATTTGGTAAAAGCAAATTCAAACATGAGGAGAGCAGGTGAAACCAATCTTCTTGGGGTCTTTGAAATCACAGAATCATAAACTTAAGGGCTGGACGTGCCCCCAAAGCATCTCTGGTCCAACCCCTTGTTTCAAGCAGGTCATGTACGATTATTCCCATTTTTCAAATGAAGCAACCATCATCCCCAAACCACAGTAAGCTGGCAACTGTTTCTGGGGCTTCTGTACGAACACAGAGCTGAATTCTGGTGATGCTGATAATGACTAAATACTGCAATTTAGTATTGCAATGATTTACAAATTACTTTTCTTATACAGCCTCTCTCTCTCATCTGATCCTCAGAGCCATTCTTGAGGTCTATAGGATGATGTAAATAGTTCCCCCAGGGAACCCGGGGATCAGAAAAGTTCAGTGATTCACCCTATGTCACACAGCAAATCAATGAGAGAGGCAGGACAGAAACCGGGTTCTGCCCCCAGTCTGGGCTCTTTGCCCTCCAGGGAACAGTCTGCAGAGCGAATACTGTGTGATCATCCAGGGGAGCAACAGCTACAAGGAGCTGGAGGGTAAGGGGGTGGAGGGTGGCCCCCTCCCCCGCTTGGTCACTTGGTCAGGTCACTTGCCTCCAAGGTCTATAGCACCTGGAGGTCCTAAGTTTCCCTAATTCTAATGGGCTGATCCTGGCCTGGAAGTCTAGGATTGCTCAAGAGCTCACATTCTGGCTTGGATGGCTTGGGAATTATGCAAATATTAACTGGTGCGGTGTTTTATAAATGAACATGCACTGTATTATGTGGTAAGTGGAGCCCATGACAGGCCTCGTCACCCAATCCAGTCTTTAAGTCATCCCAATAGCTTCATAACTCGAAGTCATTCCTGTGGATACAACTTTGTAAATCCTGATTGACTTCGGCGGTGCTTTTATAATGCGTGACCTCTGCACTAGTTAGGATCCCTTCCTCTCTACAGAGGGTACAGAGAAGTTTATGAAAGCACAGGCTTTGGAGTCAGCTAGACCTGAGTTTAAATCCTGGCCTTTTGTCTTGCTAGCTGTGTGGCTTTGGGCAAATGTCTTAACCTTGCTGAGCTTTAGGTGATGATAATACCTATCTTAGGGGCTGATGCGAGGCTTCACTGAGATGGTGGGTGAAAAGGCCCTGATTGGGTGCCTGTCCAGGCTCACTTTTGGTAGTTGCTGGGGCTCTAACCATCTTTTTGGCTTATGGAGGTGTCATCATTGTGAAGAAAGCAAACCACCATTTTAATTGTTTTCCCTAATCAACCTTACATGCAGTAAAATGCATGCGTTCTAAGTGCACAGTTGGGGTTTTAACAAATGCATACCCTTGTATAAACACCACCACAACTACTGCATGGAACATTTCCATCAGCCCAAAGGATCCCTATGCTCCTTTGCAACCAGCCCTCCCCCACCAGCCCCAGATCATCACTTCTCTGCTTTCTGTCTTTATAGATTAGTTTGGCCCTTTGTAGAAGTTCACATAAATGGAATCATCTGGTATATAGCCTCTTGTGCCTGAATGGTTTTGCTCAAAATAATGTTTTTGATATTCATCCACGTTGTTACATATATCAGTAGCACATTCCTTTTTACTGCTGAAAAGTATTCTACTGTATGGGCGTACCACTTTGTGTTTCTTCATTTACCAGTTGATAGACATTTGGATTGTTTCCAGTTTGGGGCTGTTCCAAATAAAGCTGCTGTAAGCATTTGTGTACGTGTACATATGTGGGCATATGTTTTTATTTCTCTTGGATAAATACCTAGGACCTGACTATTGGATCATATGGTATGCCTATGTTTAACTTCATAAGAAATGGCCAAATAGTATTCCAAAGTGATTGTACCATTTTATGCAGTGATGTATGAGAGTTCTAATTACTCTGTATTCTTGTCAGCTACTGGCGGTCATAATTTCAGCCCTTTTAGTGGATATGTATTGATATCTCATTGTGGTCTTAATTTGCATTTTCACACTGATGAATGGTGTGTTGAAACTTTTTAAAAAATATTTATTTATTTATTTGAGAGAGAGAGAAAGAGAGAGCGTCATCAGGGGGCGGGGCAAAGGGAGAGAGAATCTTAAGCAGACTGGGTGCTGAGTGTGGAGCCTGGTGAGGGGCTCCATCCATCTCACATGACCCTGAGATCAGGACCTGAGCCAAAACCAGGAGTTGGACACTTAACTGACTTTACCACCAAGGCACCCCACGAGTTGAACATTTTTGCATGTGCACGTTAGTCATCTGAATGTCTTTTTTCACTGGGCTATTCTTCTTATTGAGTTGTAAGTGTTTTTTGTATATTTTGAATCCAGGTCCTTTGTAAGAAAGTATTGGCAAATTTCATCCCTATCTTTGGCTTGCCTTTTAATTTTCTTATTGGAATCCCATGAAGAACAGAAGTTTTTAATTTTGATGAGGTACAATTTACAACTTCTTGTATGGTTTGTGCTTTTTTTGTGTCCTACCCAAGAAATCTCTGTCTACTCAGAGGTTGTAAAGATTTCCTCTTATGTTTTCTTCCAGAAACTTTATAGTTTTAGCTTTTATACTTAGGGCTATTTGTTCATTTTGAATTAATTTATGTGAATTGTGTAAGGTCAAGGTCAAAGTTTATTGTTTTCCATGTGGACATCCACTTGTTCCAGCCCCATTTGCTGAAAAGATGGTCCTTACTCTGTTGTCATTTTTGTTGCAAATTAATTGATTCAACATATGAGATTCTATTTCTGGACACTTTATTCTGTTCCATTCACCTATATGTTTATCCTTATGCCAATACCATGTAGTATTGATTATAGTAGCTATATGGTAAGTCTTGAAACCAAGTACAGTAAGTTCCTCTCTCCCTCTCTCTCTCTCTCTCTTTTTTTCAAAATTGTTTTGAGGCACTTGGGTGCCTCAGTCGGTTAAGTGTG
Source organism: Callorhinus ursinus (assembly GCF_003265705.2). NCBI lineage: Eukaryota > Metazoa > Chordata > Mammalia > Carnivora > Otariidae > Callorhinus > Callorhinus ursinus. The sequence continues at coordinate 11,042,107 of NW_027397112.1, forward strand.
TGACTCTTGATATCAGCTCAGGTCATGATCTCAGGGTCCTGGGATAGAGCGCTGCATTGGGCTCCATGCTCAGCAGGGAGTCTGCTTGAGGACTCTTTCCCCCCCTCTCTCTGCCTCTGCCCCTCCCCTCTCCCTCTCTCTCTAAAATAAATAAATAAATCTTTTTAAAAAGTTGTTTTGGCTATTCTAGGTCCCTTATATTCCACATAAATTTTATTTTATTTTTGTAAAGATTTTATTTATTTACTTGACAGAGAGAGACACAGCGAGAGAGGGAACACAAGCAGGGGGAGTGGGAGAGGGAGAAGCAGGCTTCCCGCTGAGCAGGGAGCCTGATGCGGGGCTCCATCCCAGGACCCTGGGATCATGACCTGAGCCGAAGGCAGACGCTTAAAGACTGAGCCACCCAGGCGCCCCTCCACATGAACTTTAGAATCAACTTATCAATATCTATAGGAAAGCCTGCCAGGATTTTGTTTGGGATTGCATTGAATCTATAAGTCAATTTATAGAAGATCGACATTCCAACAGTATTGAATCTACTGATTTATAAACAGGCATATCTCTTTATTTAGGGCTTTTAAAAATTTCCTTCAGCAATGTTTTGTAATTTTCAGCATGCAGGTCGTGCACATATTTAAAAACTTATTCCCAAGTGTTTTTTGTATTTGGATGGTATTGTTTTCACTTAAATACATTTTTAGAAATTGATTGGGTCCTGAGAAAAACAGGTTGGAGGGAAGAAAGGGTAAAAGAAATTTTACTGCTTTGGGGTGGTAGATTGAAAGCCAAACATCACTGATAAGAATCATTGTGTTTGGGGAAGGAATTTAGGCCGGCTTGTCCCTGGCTGAGCTGTAACCACCCCCACCCCCCCCCCCCCCCCCCCCCCCCCCCCGAGGAGGAGTTGGGCTCTGTAGTTGGGCTCAGGGTCAAACCAGCCTCCTCATGGATAGTGATGGATTTTCTAAGGCTGAGGAGGGCAAGCAAGGCAAGGGGACCCCTGGACTGGAATCCCCTAAGCAAGAGGGGTCCAGGTGCCTTGAGAATTATGTGCCCGGGTAGAAGTTGGGCTCAGGAGGAGGTGGGCCAGGTGCTGTGAGGGTGACCCCACCCTGGCATCAGTGTAAGCAGGGAGAGAGGCAGCCCGAGGCCCTGCTACAGTGTAAGGAGCACTGCACTTGGAGTCACATAGATTGAGTTCAGATATTCCATCCAACCATTTATTAACTGTGACTCAGGGCAAGTCAGTTAACTGGTCTTTTTTTTTTTTTTTTTAAGATTTTATTTACTTATTTGAGAGAGAGAGCATGAGTAGGGGGAGCAGGCGAGGGAGAGGGAGAAGCAGACTCCCCACTGACCAGGGAGCCCATAATGGGACTTGATCCCAGGACCGTGGGATCATGACCTGAGCCGAAGGCAGCCTCTTGACTGACTGAGCCACCCAGGCGCCCCAAGTCAGTTAACTAGTCCAGCCTCAGTTTTCTCAACTATTAAATGGGCTAGTCCTTAACCTATAGAGTTTTTGTAGTTAAATAAGTGTATATAAGGATTATTTATTTATTTATTTGACAGAGAGAGACACAGAGAGAGAGGGAGCACAAGCAGGGGGAGTGGGAGAGGGAGAAGCAGGCTGAGCAGGGAGCCCGATGCGGGGCTGGATCCCAGGACCCTGGGATCATGACCCGAGCCGAAGGCAGACACTTAACAACTGAGCCACCCAGGCGCCCCTTAAATAAGTGTATATAAACCGCTGAAATGCTATCCATATATAAAGAGTTCAAGAAATCTAGTGATCTGGTCTTAGAGACTCCCAAGTTAGGAGTATCTCTGGTGTCCTATGTTCCTTCCCCTCTTCATCTTTGCTCCCGTCAATGTATAATTCAAATCCTTTCCGTGCTCAGCATTTTATGTGCATGATCTCATTTATTCATTGTGACATCCCAGGAGGTAGGTGCTGGTAGAAGTCTCTTCATATAGGTGAGTGGGAAAAAAGCTCAGAGAGGCCAAGTGCCTTGCCCAAAGTCACACAGCTAGTGGCTGGCAGCACTGACATTTGAATTCTGGCCTGTCAGCATCCAGAGCCAACCTCATTATCCCCACCTCGTGCTGCCTCTGCCTCTCCCCCTGGGCAGCTCTGACCCATGAACCCTCCCCTCTGTCACCCACACCCTTCACCTGGCATATGACCTAGGCATCTCTTGCACTGCTTGTCTTAAACTCTTGCTTTGTTACCCACTTTTTTCATGTGCTTATGTCTTCGATTCATGCATAGCGCTCTTTAGGCAAGGGTCTTAGGGCCCTGTCGTTGGCTGAGTCCCCCACAGTCGCTAGCACTGCCTCATGGTCCACAGTGAAAGTCTAGATGGGCAGCCCTTCTCCCTCTCGCTGGCCCTTCCTCTCCCCCAGAATCTTCCTCTGCCGCATCGTATTTGCTCTTCCATCACCTACTTACACTTGGCTCTTTTGAGCACACACTTCTTTGTCATGACCTGGGCTCTGTCAGGATAGGAAGTAGAAGCAAAGCAGAAAGCAGAGACTTGCCCCTGTCAGACTCCAGAATTCAGCTACAACTGGCCTTCCATGGGAATCCTGATGGCAGCTGAGATGAACTGGGGGGTAGGACAGCTGCTCCAGCCTTGACCCCCTCACTGGAGAGATGAAGACCGAAGGGGGGGTGGTGGAGAGTCTCAAAGAGCAAGAATAGACTTAAACCACCATGTTCTGAGTCCTGGAAATTCTTTTTTTTTAAGTAAGCTCTCACCCAACGTGGGGTTTGAACTCACTACCTAGAGATCAAGAGTCACATGCTCTACCCACTGAGCCAGCCAGGCACCACCTCCCTGCCAGAGTCCTGGAATTCTAGAGACTGGTTTTAGGGCAAGAGCAGAGAAGGTCTGCGTTCTTGATCCATTCACTTTAAGGCCAGGTCATGTCAGAATTCAAGAATTTTTGGAATTTTAGAAAGGTAATACGATGCATATGCCATATCTAGGGCAGCCCCCCATAATCAGACACTTTATTATTTTTGCAGAAAAATATCTACATGTTGGGATAAAGGCAGACCATAAATATTCTCATTTGGGTTCAGGTCAGGACACTTGCTGCCATATGAATTCACCATGACTGTATAAAAATCTTTAATTGTCCGAGCTTTCTAAAGTTGGAGTTGTGGATGAAGGTTTGTGAACCTGTGGTGAACTTTCAGCATGTATCACCACTAGAGGCTGTACAAGCTGAGGTTTAAAGAAAGACTTTTGGCCAAGTTCTTGTTGGGTCCTCACTGGGTATCAAAGGAAGGCTTCAGCTGCCTGGCACGGCTTGACCCCAGGAACTGAGGTCCGGAGGGAACAGACCTGACTTTCTCAGTCCCCACAGGGGCTGAGCCGGCGGCTGGCGGAGTCGGGGTTTGACCGACCAGGTGCCCCGAGATCTGGCACTGGGGAGAATATGCGCCAGTGATCAGAGTCGGAGGGCGTGGCCACAGGCAGGCTCTTCCAGAGCCACGCCCCCCCAGCCTGCAGAGCGGAGCTTGGGAAGGTTGGGGGTGTGGGGTGTTGGGTGGACCCTGCAGCCTGGGAGTGAGACAGCAGGGAGGCCAGGGGTGTGGGAGGGGAGGCTGAGGGACAGCCTGGAGCTATACTGTCCCGCCAGGGGTTGGACATCTGAGGGATTTATGCAGCCAGCAGGTGTCTGAGGATATGAGCTAGGGATGGGGGACCTCAGGGTATGAAAAACCAGGGCCTCTGCCAGGGGCTTACAGGGTACTTGGAGAGTCTGTCTGTGCAGCTCTGATGAGGAAGAAAAAAGTGTCAACCACACAGAACTAAGGATGTTATATCTGAAAAGTGAGAGAACGCAAAGAAAGAGGATGGTTAGGAGAGATGGGGCTGGCAAGTAAGGAGGGCTTCCTGGAGGAGGCAGACAAGCATCAGCGCATGCTAGAGCTAGATGGGGCCTCAGGATCACCTTTCCCATTCCTTGCATTTTGAGTCAAGTGTTGAAAAAGCCTGTGGCCATAAAAGAGTCCAGGAGATCCATGAGGACTTTTGGACTGGGAGAGGCATCGCAGGCAGGGGTTATAGCTTGAAGGAAGGCATGAAGTGGACTGAGGTAGCCATGGCAGGAGGACCAGGAGAAGATTGCCCGAGGGGATGGATGGACCGTCTGCTACAGCCCTGGCTGGCTCTGAGTCCAGGACTGTCCAAGGTGGGAAGTTGTCCTGGTCCGGCTCTGGGGGGTGGGGGTCGGGGGGGACCCTGCTCTATGCCCAAGGGAGCTCCTTACAACTTCATCCCTTAGGGCAGTCCTGACCACCCAGGTGTCCGCTGGGCACATTCAGGACGTGGCTCCTTCACCAGGTTGTGAGGCTCCTGCTGTCCTTGGAGCTGAGAGGAGAGGTGTGAAGGTGTGGACCATCCCTGGGCCCTGGAGGAGGACAAATGGAAGGGGCATCATGGGACATCTCTGCCCAGAGCAGCCGCAAACAGCGGAACTACTGACGTCACACGGGGATCACACATAGGGTGGGCGTTCCCCGGGGGCCTGGCTCTTCCAGGGCCCCCAGCTCAGCCTGAGCCTGCCTGCCCATCTGTGGGGAAGAGGGGCACCACCCAGAGCCTGCCCAGCTGGGGAGCTGGTCAACTTACTATGGCTTAATAACTTGGTCGAAGTCACCCAGCCTGGGAGCCAGGGTTTCAAGTTTGGGGCCAAACTGGGTGGGCGTGTTGCCTGCCACAAGAAGAGACATCCTCAGCGACTACTTGCCTTTTCCTGCAGTCCCCACCCTGTGTCCTCTAAACTACTCCTCCCGTGGGTCAGGTCTGGGCCTGTGCACCCAAGAAGCTGGGGAAGCTTGTCTTAAGGCTTCCGGCCCCCCTTTTCTCTACCCCCCACCCGTCCTTGCTCTAGACTTCCCCTTCCTCTTCAGTTTCTTCATGATCCTAGACCCTCTCCTGTGATCTTCCTTCTATCTAGCCAAGTAGGTTCTTAGGCACTAGGATGCATCAGACTCTCACACTTTAGTATGAATAAGCAGGCCACTTCTCTAAGCTTTATTTCTGATGTTTAGCCAAAAAGGAAACTGAGTTTTAGACCAGGAAAAAGTAGTCTCTTAAACAAAGCATACTTCTCTCCCTTTAGCTGCCCAGGGGCCCAGAGGAATCCTAACCAGATTGCCTTCCTTTCAATCCTACCCATCTTGTGTTCCTTTCATCCTAGACATTTGCTGTGGTGGTGCTGATTTTGCTTCCCTGAGGTGTTGCATTGAAACTGAAAGCAGAAACTGCCAGGCTTGACAGAAACAATCAGGAATCCCATCTTAGTCCTGCCACTAACTCAGTGGGTCACCTTGGACAATAAATATTACATGAACTCCCAGGGCACCAGACAGGTCAAAGCAGAGACCTGCACCCTTGGCAAACCCCTTGCCCTCCTGCCTGCCCCCAGAAGCCTCTGCAATACCTCCCAGGAGCCATCAGGGCAAAAACCTCTGGACTGGGTGATCTTGAAGGGCTTCTCCAGCCTTAAAATATAATGATTCAAATGGTGTGCATTTGGACCCAACCAGGGAGCTGGGGGGAGATGTTCCTAATCTCCAGCCTGCAGAGGCGAGGGAGCCCCCTGCACATGGGGACCTTTGGTGGCCACTGTGCCACCTGATCTATGTGCCAGGGATGAAGGCTTCCCCTCCAGTGCTTCTGCCTGAGCCTGAGTGGAGAGGGAGACAGACAGGAAGGAGGAGGGCAAGCATTTCCTCTGCAGATGTTGCACTGACCAAGCTCAAAATACCCAAGATTGTTGAGATGCAGAGCATGCTTGCTGAGCGGGCGGCTTGCTGCCCACTTAGCTGTGAGCACACGTCTGCCCGATGCCATCCTCAGCGGGCAGGCCGGTGTGCGTGGGGCTGCAGACAGGAAGTGGAGCTGTTCTTGGAGAGACAAAGCCCACAGCTGGGCCCGACTCTTTTCTCTCTGAGCCAGGGTTGTGCTGGGGTGGGGGACGAGGCTCTGGGGATGAGCTCTGGTGGGGCGGGGGGGGGGGGGGGGGGGGGGGGGGCCAGATTTGGTCCTCAGGCTGAGTTCATGGAGTCCTGAACTTAAGAGCTGGGGAGGAAAGGAGGGGTGGAGCCGAGAAGGGCTGAGGGGGATCCTGACAGGGATGTAGTGAGTGATCTTTAGTGTCTTTCAGTCTTCCGTGGGGAGACCTGGCATGAAGCTGACCCTCAATAAAGTCGTTGATATTTATATTTAAGCGAATGGGTGAGTAAAGGGGGCTGGAGCTTGTAGGAGTAGAGGTGGGGGGGGTGCCCGGGTGGCTCAGTTGGTTAAGCTCAGGTCGTGGTCTCAGGGTCTTGGGATGGAGCCCCGTGTCAGGTTCTCTGCTTTGGGGAGCCTGCTTCTCCCTCTCCTCTCCCTCTGCCCCTCCCCCTGCTCATTCTCTCTTTCTCTCTCTCTCTCAAATAAATAAATAAGTAATCTAAAAAAAAAAAAAAAAAAGGAGTAGAGGTAGGATACGGCAACTGGCAACTTGGCCAGGCTGCTCATTAAGGACGTGGTCTCGGAGGAGGCATGATGTTGACACAGAATCCGGGAGAGGAGAAAGGAGTCTGAAGGATGGAGGGAATGGCGTGCTGCTCAGCAGCATACACTTGGGGCCCCTCAGCGTGACAGAAAGAGGGGAGAGAAGGTTGGGGTGGGTGTTGAGGGTACCCCCTCTCTGCAGAAGGACTGTTGGAGCCAAAGGCCCTCTCTTCCCCTGCCAGGCATCGCCCTCAGCAACTCTCCCTGCTGAGAAGAGATGGGTGGTGGAGAGCACCGGGTGGGGGTGGGGCGTGTGGGGGTGGGGGTGGGGGGGTGGGGGTGTGTGTAGGGGGATTTAGTGAGGGCTGTGAGGTGGGCTGAGATGTTTGAGATGAAAGCACAAAGGGAACACTTACCATGCAAATGGCCCTACAGCGGAAGCCTGTTATCGGGAGCATCTAATGGGGTTTTGCAGGGCCAAGGCCAATGCTCCGGGCAGGGCAAGGCTTTCCTGGTTCCCAGGCAGCTGCCCACAGTTGGCAAGGTCCCTGGTGCCAGGCACAGCTCCTGGCCCCTCCAGCTAAGGGTCTAGACAGGCTGGCATTGCCTGGTGCCCTGGGAACTGCCAGCCTTGTCCTACACCACCCACCCACTCCCTCACCGACATCCTGGGGGTGACCTCCTCTGGAACCGTCAGACCCTCTCAAGCAGAAAAAAGGGTGGGTGTGTGTGTCGGGGGGGAGAACAGCACCTGGGGCACCCCCAAGTGATGGGAAATGCACTATACCTGCCTGATCTTCCCCGACTAGCCAGGAAGGCTCCCTAGGACCTTCCTCCTGCCTCCTCCCCACCCCCCAGGCCCCTTACTACAAGTAGGATGGGACTGGCCAAGGTCAGGTTCTCACCCAGATGGAGCTAAGGGTTCTGATCCCTGAGCAGCTCCCAGTTGTTCCACCGGGAGCTGGGCTGGTTCAAAGCTTTCTTCTGCTTCTTGGGGCCTTGGGAAAATCTGGAGTACTACCAAATCCTACCAAGTTCCTTCTAGACCACCAGCTCCTCAGGGGCAGGGGAGCACATCCCCATGGCCAGCATGGCGCCTGGCACATAGTGAGGGCTCAAGAATGACACTTCTCTGGAGCTTACTATGTGTCAGGCACTGTTCTAAGACCTGTGCAAATGTTAACTCATTTAATCCTCCCGATAGCCCTGTGAGGTAGGTACTGTGGTGATCTGTGTTTTATAGGTGAGGCACAGGGAGGTGAAGTGCTTTGCCCAAGGTGACACAACTGGTAAGAGGCAGAGGCGGGATTTGAACCCGGGCAGCCTGGTCCCATCATGCTTTCCCACTAGCCAATGTGTATTTGTTAGATGGAATGAGCTCAGCGGGAGAGTGGACCTTCCCAAGGTCGCCAGTGAGTGAGGGCAGACCTGGGACCAGACTACCCAGGCCAAAACAGCTTGGGGGGCCTGAGGTCCTTGGGTTCCCTACTCCAGCAGGTGGTGAGTGATTATTCCAAGGTGAGCTCCATTTCCTCTCTGGGGCTTGGTGGTGACTGAGGTCCTGTTGAAGGTAAACAAGAGCAGCCTCCTGGGACACCTTCTCCAAATCCTGGGAGAACCTTCTTTTCCTTCCTTCAGGGTCATCCCAGATGGAGCTGCTTTAGCCAAAACTGTGGATGGGGTGAGCATTGGGGAGTGAAAGGAGGCCAGGGCAGGAAGGGCCAGCAGTGGGCAGAGGAGATCTGGGGGTAGGGGTGTATGTGAGGTGAAGTCCTGAGGGGCACCCTTAACTTTTCCCACCTGGGAGGAGACAAGGTGGCCCAGGGAACAGCTGGGGATGCTCCGGAGTCAAAGCCAGAGACATCTTGTTGTATAGGGGTGGGGGCTTCTGGTCTTATTATTAAACTAAGGGCTGAGGGTACAGAGAGCAGAGGGTCTCAGGCTGGAGGCAAAGAAGGGAGGAGAATGGAGCTGGTCACATGGGATTGTTGCTTTCTTCGCAGGAGAAGAGGGGCTGGAAGTCAGCCTGGGGGGGGGGCCCACTGGAAGTGGAAATGGGGGAGACCAGCTGCGCCAAAGCGAATACAGCCTGTTGGGGGGTGGCCTGGTCCCACAGGGCTTGGGAGCACTTGAGCCGGGCAGAAGCCTGGAGGAGCTCTCGTCCCACAGCCCAGAAGAGCAGCTAACAACTTCACAGGTTGTTCATCCTCTGCTCTTGAGCTCAGAACACTGGCTACTTGTTTGGTTGGTAGCATCTGACCAGACCACAGGGCAGTGTCTTTATGAAAACTCCAATTTTTGTCTGGATTCATACGACTGACGAAGCTCACTTGATCTTCCCAGGTGTACATCTTACCCCCATGGGGCCCAACTAACATGCGGGCGATTAAGATTCTGCAGAGAGGCAGGGGTGGGTGGGGTTTTCAGGCCTGGGGTGCCAGGGAATGTGGTTTCTTCAAGGGGAGGGGATCATGCCCCCAGACCCTGAAACGGACGGGAGCCTGCAATGCCTAGAATTCTTCTGAGGTCCGGGAAGAAGGCTTCCCTAGCAGATGCCACAGGATGGGCATGTGGAGGATAGCTCACTAACAGCATCTGAGGAAATACGGTGTTTTCTAAATTTGATGTCATGGCACTGTTTCTTCAAAGGAAATATGATCCCAACCACAACATAGGAAATAAAGAAAAGGGAAACTGGGTCCTGGAAGATCTCCCAGCTGTCTTTTTAGGCCCTGAGAGGGCTCCTAAGGCAGTGCCAGGCGAGTCTTCTCGGACAGACCAGGGCCCAGTGCGGCCTGAGGCCTCTATGCGGTTGGCTGCCTTTCCTGACCATTAATCGCTACTAAGTGTCATTACTGCTAATAAAATTAACCGACTTTATACTGGACTTTTTCTGGGGCCATCAATCACAGGGTCTATTACACGAAGTTAAAAAAAAAAATAGGGGCCTATGGATGGGAGAGAGGGTCTTTGCTGAGCCTGGCTCACAGGTGCAGGCTAAGGTGTGCTGGTCCTTCACAGTTGTCAGAAGGTCATGATCAGTGACAGCACCCTTGGTTAGATGACCACTCCAAGCCTTAACACCGTACTTATAGATAGGAGTGTCGAAGGCAAGAACACGGCTGCCCACAGGAAGACTCTGGGGCTGGGGCTGAAAAGCTGAAAAGCTGAAAAGTTCCCCAATTCTCCCTCCCACTCTCTCCACCCCTGCTTCTTTCTATGCATTCGGTTCATTGTTTTGCTCTCTCTTTGGACCAGCTTCTCCTTTTTATCTCCTGAGTTACAGGCCCAATCACCCAAAGAAAGAAAGAGAGAGAAAGCAACTGTAAGTGCAACTTAATTCAAATTCCAAATTCCCAGAGAAAGGACTGATTGGCCCAGCCTGGGTCACGTGATCCTCATTGGTCCAGTCGCTAGGTCGGAGTGGCAGGGTCATGTGGCATAAAATGGTCAGCCACACGGTGGTAACCATATAGATGGGAAGAACTAGTGGGTAGCCAACTCAACAGGTGTCTGCAATTTAAAGGTCTTAGTCATAAGGACTCAAAAACTGATAGATGATCGAAATTATATAACAGAAAGTATGATGGTATATACTTTGGTATATATGGTATATTCATACAGCTGTAATGGTATAATAATAATAGCTGTCGTTCTTGGAATGGCATCTGAGATAGGCCTTGAAGGATGTGCAGCCCCACTGGTCAAAATTGCCCTCACTCCCTGCGTGTTCTCTCATCTGTCCATCAGCTGCTACGAGGGAGGTCCCAATTTCTGAACGGTAGGAACAGCATGAGCGGAGTTTTCCCTCACACCAGCACCTGCTGTGGGGAGGAGACCATTTGAGGGACTAATTGGTACCTGCACCCTTTGTCCCTTTCATACTGGAAGCCAGTCAGGGTGGGGCCTCCTCAGCTAGAGCTGACATCTGGACCTGCCAAGGGTCAAGCTCTTAAGGGTTTCCTGCCAGGCTGCAGGGAGGGGTTTGGGTGTAGACCTGGTGGACCGGAAATTTACCCATTTGCCCCCAGATTAATGATTAACAGGTCCCTGCCCTCACCCTGTCTAGCAGGGGAGCCTAGGGCCAGGCTGGGCCAGGAGGAGCCTGATAGCATCTGTCTCTGCTCAGAGGTTTCAGAGATATGCTCCACACTGGGTTGGCTGCATCTGATGGATTTAGAATCTACGGGCACTTTCTGGGGGCACCTGGGGCCTGGCCAGAACCCACGCTCTCCCTGGGGCAGTGTGGCATCCAGCCAGATGTCCAGGCTGGGTCAGGTGGCTCCAAACAGGAGAGCCATGTCCTCGGCTCCGTGGGGTGTGGGCCTCTCCTGGAATGGCGTATATTCTACCCATGCTGAGGGCCACCCCGGAACAGGACAGGAAAGAGGAGAATCATCTCAGAGAGCTTCTGGGGAGAGGGAAGGTGAGCTCCAATGGTATTCCCTGCCTTGCTGCTCATCGGCTTTATGGCTCAGGCCAGTCACTGCCTCTCCATAAAACTCTGTTTCCTTATCTGGACAAAGGGAAGATCTGCCCAGGTTAAAGAGTAGAGCTTCTTGCGAGAGGAAAGAATTTTGAGATACTCCAGCCTGCAGAAAGGTGAACCAGTGTGTCCCAGGCACTGTGGTTGGTACTTTCCATATAATCCTCCCAGCAGCCCCCGGAGGTGGAAAGGATCCCTTTTTGCACTTCCCAGAGGAGAAAACCAAGGCTTCAAGGTGACACGGCTAGGAAGTGGCAGCCTGACCTCAGAATCCACGGACTTCGGATACAGTAGAACAGGAAGTCTGGAGGGGATGGTGTGATGGAAATTCATTCACCCATCTGTCAGTTCATCTGTCCATCCGTCCATCTGTCCACCCTTCCTTCCTTCCTTCCTCCCTCCCTCCCTCCATCCAGGGGCTCCCTAAGCATCTCTTTGTAACAGGTATTGAGCAGCCAGAAGGTTGAAGATCTAGCTGAGAATTGCGGAAACAGGCTAGGTGGGCATGGGATTACTTGGGCCGCCGTATAACCTGAGGGAGAGAGGGATATCAGGGAAATTGCGGAGGGTTTGCCCAGCACCTCCATCCATCTGCCTGCCTGCCCCCTCTGAGGATCGTGGCTCTCCCCTCCAGACAGCAGCCAATACTATGTGCAGTACTTCCCAAAAGTCCCCGATCATAGATGCTGCCCAAGGTATGTGGTGAATACAGATCCCCAGGCTGCACTCCAGACCCAGTGTGGATCCTGGGCATCTATATTTTTAATAAGCACCCAGATGACTTTTATGATTGGGCAAGTTTGGGAAATAGAATGGGTAAGACCAGCAGAGACATTGGCCTCTGGAAAACTTGGGCATGAGCGCTTGTTCCAAGCACTTGGGTTTCCTACTCTGAAAAATGGGCCCATAACCGCATGGGGCTGGCCCGCCTCCCAGCAGGGAATAAATGAAGCCCCCAAGAGGGCCCCCTCCCCCCCTTGCTTGTCCTCTGTCCTCCCTACCCCCTTCCCCCATCAGGACCCCCAAGGGTCACTGTCTCCCTCTCTCACTCCCTCTAGGCTGACCGGGCGGGAGGTCCTGACGCCCTTCCCAGGGTTGGGCACGGCCGTGGCCCCTGCACAGGGTGGGGCCCACCTGAAGCAGTGTGACCTGCTGAAGCTGTCCCGGCGGCAGAAGCAGCTCTGCCGGAGGGAGCCCGGCCTGGCCGAGACCCTGCAGGACGCTGCCCACCTCAGCCTGCTCGAGTGCCAATTCCAGTTTCGACACGAGCGCTGGAACTGCAGCCTGGAGGGGAGGACCGGCCTGCTCAAGAGAGGTAGGGAGGAGGGCTGGGGGTGGGGAGGAGGGCTGGGGAGGAGGCCAGCCATCCTGCCCCTGGCCCCTGGGCCCAGGCCATGCTGCCCTTGCAAACCTAGCATAGTCTCCCCTTAGAAGAGTCCCAGGGGTTAATGAGGCCCAGCCTTTCCCTCGGTTTGGGGGGGAGTGGAGGAGCAAGGGAGACCCGAGAGAAGAGGAGGCACAGCCCATTACTGGATGGAGGAGGAGCCCACAGATGAGATGGGTGGTCCCTCAGTCCCCTCCCTCAGCGTCCTGCACACACACGTGCAAAACAAGGGGCAAGACCATATAAGGATGGAAGGCAGGTAATAGTCGGCCAAATAACCTGAGACGGGCCAAATTCATGTGTTCCCTCTTTCACCTGTGACTTTGTTCATCGCATCCATCCGTCCATCATTCCCTCCTTCCCTTCTGTTCACACCCTACCTTCTTCCCTCCTCCCTTCCTCCCTGCATCCCTCCACACCTCATCCGCTAAGCATCTGGTGAGGCTCGCAGTGAGCCGGCCTCTGTGCCGGATGCTGGAGGCACAGAGCTGAACCGCACCCCATCTACACTTGGAGAGCATACAGCCTCAGGGGGAAGCAGCTCAGTATGTGACTCTGTCACCAAGTAGCAAGGGGCTTTCACAGAAAAGTCAGTGATGGTAGAGAGGGGAGCCAGCCCCCTTCCAGACCAGCTGCTCTCCACGGCTGGGGAGGGTCCGGGATGGAGCTGATGCTACTCTCCCGCCCGTGTTAGCAGCACCCAGGTACCCTGGAGAGCAGGCGGAGGGTGGCTGGGTTTGGGCCACGCCTCAGCAAGAGTACCGGAGTAGCGACGGGCCTGGCAGGGATTGGGATGATCAGTCCCGAACAAGTCAGGCAGGAGACCCAAAGTCACTCTGTCACTGGGTCTACTGCACAGGTAGGGAGCAGACAGTGACATCTGAGCAGCATCTTGAAGCCCAGGACGCCCACAGAGCATATTTCAGGGGATCAGGGGCCTCAGAAATGGGTTGGTTCAGTTTGCCCACACATTGACTTGGAGTCAAGGTCAGTGGTTTGGCCTCAGCTCTGCCCCTCACCATATGCCCAAGTCACTTCTCAGCATCTTAGTGTCCTCATCTAGAGGCAGTAACCCCTGTCTGCTGCCCTAGGAATCTAGGCATATACTCCATAGTAAATCTGAAAGTTCCATCTACCCAACAGCCTGCAGCCTGAGGCTAAGGGGCAGGTGATAGGAGGCTGCCCCGAGCCATGTCCTCAGGGGCACACGACCCTTATCCGGCTCATCGAGGCACCCTCATCATCCTCTTCTGCTCTCGGAGGGCAAAGGGCAGCCTCTGAGCCCACTCTCCTCCTCCCTCCCGGATCCCCCGGGTGCCTGGCCCAGGTTTCAAGGAGACGGCCTTCCTGTACGCAGTGTCCTCGGCTGCCCTCACCCACACTCTGGCCCGGGCCTGCAGCGCCGGCCGCATGGAGCGCTGCACCTGTGACGACTCTCCGGGCCTGGAGAGCCGGCAGGCCTGGCAGTGGGGCGTGTGCGGCGACAACCTCAAGTACAGCACCAAGTTCCTGAGCAACTTCCTGGGGCCCAAGAGAGGAAGCAAAGACCTGAGGGCTCGGGCGGATGCTCACAACACCCATGTGGGCATCAAGGTGAGCACGTTCCCCAGAGGCGCAGAGCCCTGCCCCAGCCAGCGTGCCGGTGCCGGCAGCCCGGTCTGTAGGAGGCCCCTCAGCACACACGCAGCTGTCCCTGGGGGAGCCCCATTCCTTCCACCGACATGCCCTTACCAGGTGCCAGGAAGTAGGGAAGGGTCGGGGGCACCATCGCGGGCTAGGCAGCAGGTGGGAGCCAGGCTAGGGACTGGGCCCTGATGAGGCCGAAACATATTTGGAGAAGGGTCTCCATTCCCGGGACTGGCCTTCCTTGACGTCCTAGAAACCAACGTAGTTTGAAAGCTTTTGATCTGGTGCAACACCTCCGCTTCCTCCATTTTACAGACCGAAAGACGGAGGAGGCCCAGAGAAGGGAAGGGCCTTAGCAGAGGCATACGGTAGTGGGAGGCCAGAGGGTAAAAAGTTTCCCGGTCTCTTGGGATCAGAGGCTGGGAGAGGCCCGGGTTCCGATTCTTTAGGAAACTGACTTCTGTGCCCTCACTGCTGCTGACTCGGTGTAAAGCAGGGCTGCTGTGCTCAGTTGTGCAAGCTTTCTACTCCACAAGGACTCTGGGCCAAAGGAAGGAGCAGGGGCTGAGATCTGGCCTGCACTGCTCTCCCCGAGGCAGGCACCTTGGCCCAGCGGAAGGGTGGCCTTGAACTAGTCTGCCCGAAGGCGGCCCGTGGGTTAGCTTGGGTCCTGTTTGCCTCCTTCTGCTGTCTCTCGTCCATCCTGGGTCTACGCTCCGGGGGCGGGCTGGCACTGTGGGCTCCAGGGCCCTGGCCACACCTGCATTCTGTCTCTCCCTGCAGGCAGTGAAGAGTGGCCTCAGGACCACGTGTAAGTGCCACGGCGTGTCGGGCTCCTGCGCTGTGCGCACCTGCTGGAAGCAGCTCTCCCCCTTCCGAGAGACGGGTCAGGCACTCAAGCTGCGCTATGACTCAGCCGTCAAGGTGTCCAGTGCCACCAACGAGGCCTTGGGCCGCCTGGAGCTGTGGGCCCCTGCCCGGCCCGGCAGCCCCACCAAGGGCCTGGCCCCGCGGTCTGGGGACCTGGTCTACATGGAAGACTCGCCCAGTTTCTGCCGGCCCAGCAAGTACTCGCCCGGCACGGCGGGCAGGGCGTGCTCTCGGGAGGCCAGCTGCAGCAGCCTGTGCTGCGGGCGGGGCTACGACACCCAGAGCCGCCTGGTGGCCTTCTCCTGCCACTGCCAGGTGCAGTGGTGCTGTTACGTGGAGTGCCAGCAGTGCGTGCAGGAGGAGCTCCTGTACACCTGCAAGCACTAGGCCGGCTGCCCAGGGTGCCCGGGGGCGCTGCCAAGAGCCCTGGCGCTCGGCCACCTTGAGGCCCCCCGGGCAGGGACGCACAGCAGGCAGGCACTCTCCGCCCCTGCACACGCACTCCTCCCTCCGCCGGGGCCTCAGCCGCCCTTCCCTCCCTCCTCATTCCACAGAGAGAGGCTCCCGGGGACCAGCACGGAGGGTCCCCAGCCTTGCTGGAGCAGGAGCACAGAGTCGGAAAGGAGGTGGGGGGGGGGGCGATAAGGGAAGCCGAGAGGAGACCAGGACTGAGGGTCTTGTTGAGGGGGGCCATCCCGCTAGCTCCATTCCTCGGGTGAGTGGCCGAGAGCCAGCAAGACGTTGGGAGGTGAGCTTCTGGGCCAGCAGGGCACGGGAAGGCAGTGTCAGCTGGTTGCAAAGGCTGGAGCCTGGCAGGGATGGGTCAGTTCAGCCCTCGGGCCCGGCTCAGGTCACAGTGAGCCCTGGGGGCCATGCAGCTCCACCCCCGGTGGCTTTGCTGTGCCTGAGGTCGGGGGAGAGGCCAGGAGGTAGGGGCTGTTTGCAGAAAGGAAAGCTTGCTGGGCTTGAGTGGACCCAAGTCAGATACATGCCCTGGAGCCCTGTGTCCTTGATTTGGCTTTTAAAATAGGCACTGAGGCCTCATTCTTGCCTTGAGAGCTGGGTTATGCACGCCCAGCCAGCCCTGCTCGGTAAGAGCCCCAGTGGATGTGAGACTGGTGGGGTCGCACCGTCCCCGGGTGGCTTGCAGATAGCGCACCGAGGCTGTACAGAGCGACAGCGACCCCTCCCCTGTTTTCCGGCTGGGGAACATTTTGTCCCAGCCCAGGCGAGGGTGACCGCCTTTGGTTGGAGGCAGGGACGCAGGGAGCTCGGTTTCTCAGCTTCCCCTTAAGCTCTGTTTGGTCAACTGCCTGTGGCTGTGGTCACCCGTGCCGTGAGGCTCCAACGCAGCTGACATTCGCGACCCAGAAGAGTTCTGACTCTGGTTACAATTCCACTCTTCTAGCTACTCATTTAATTAAGGTTTTGCCCTGGAGTTACAGGCATGGGAACGTCTTTGCTAAGCCTGGCTCCTTGGGGGCCCTCTCCACTCATGGATGGCCTCCACTTTGGCTCATACCTGAGGAATAGAAGTGACTTTGCTAATTTCCTCTGATTCTGTGGACAGTTAAAGGGCTACCTGCCAAGGCCCCTGTGTGAGAGGAGGAGAGAGTAGCTGGTACATACACACACACACATGCACACCCCTTGGACCTGCCAGGCTGGAGGGTTCCCATTTAGCAGCACACACTCTGGTTCAGAACCAGGGCTTTGCAGGGGTCACTCTGCTGGAAGCTGAATGCCAGCCAGGAGGAAGTGAGTGACCTCCTTCAGGAAGCCCTTGGCCGCTTTGCGAGCCCTGCCGCGCCCTCTGTCAGCTTCCTTTCTCCCTGAACCCAGAGTTGCTGACCCTTTGCTGAATGGAAACTTCAGAATCAGCCGTATGCTCAGAAACCACCAGTTCAAGCCCAGGAAGGAGCCCCAGGCTCCCTGGGACCTCCAAGGGTGAGGAGCTTCCCTGGCTTTGGTGAGTCAGGGCAGCTTGTGAGATGCTGGAAGGATCTCTGGCTGCAGAAATTCTGAGGAGAAGCCAAACTTACCGGAGACCCCCTCGCTGGACTGACCTTGCTGGCCCAGCCAGCCGGCCCACCTCTTGTCAAGAAGAGCAAAAAGGCGAGCAGCCTGGTTTTCTAGTTTCTTCCACTCCCCGCACTGTATGGAGACTGTTTCTTGGCCAGCCCAATCCATCTTGTTCCTCTGAGACCCTAACTCTGCCTCCACCTTGCCCTAGCCCTTGTTATAAGGTACCAGAGGCCTCACTGGCAAGAAGAAGGAGTCTGATCCACCAACATATCATCTGCACCCCAACTCCCCTGCTGGCTGGGGTTGCAAGAGGATAAAGGCAGACTCTGAGGGACCGAGGCCATGGCTGGCCACCAGCACCGATGATCTAGACCAATGGCATGGGTGTGGGCTCTGAGGGCCCCTCGGCCTGGGTGGTCCTCCCCGTTTAGCCCCCCCTTCTCCTTCCTTTCTCCATCCTTTCTCTTCCAGGTGCCCCCAAAGGTCCACCTCAGCCCTGCTGGGGCCCCTCATTCTACAGCTTTAAGGGAAACGCTCACAGGGTATTTTTTTGTCTACCTCACATATGTAGTTTTTAGGGCAAAAGAGGATAATTTATATAGCTAAGATATATGAGAAAATATTTATGTATAATATTTATATAGTTTTCTATATTTCATGAGCAGCACCTGTGGGGGTTGTGTGTGCCGTCAGAAGCCATCCTGTCTGGGGAGACACCGCTTGGCCGGACCAGGGCCGCCCCTGCGCTGTTCCCCAGGGGGCTGGGGTGTCTTGTAGGTTCCTGCGACCAGCCCGTCTTGGTGCTGGTGAGAACGCATCCCCTCTGTGCGTGAGCCCTAGTGGGCTTGATCCGGATCTTCCTTGTGAAGGTTTTGTAAATTCTCTGTTCTTCTGGGTCCCAGGCCCCTCTTCTGCTCCGGCGAAACTGTCTTGCTCATAATAGTGATGACAAGAAAGATGGCCACACTTTGCATTTGTAAAGCACTTTCAGTCTTCAGAAACACTCTTGTCCCTTTAATCTCGCTTGATTTCCCCCATTATCCCTAAATTGTGTGTGTGGTCGGGGGCTCATACTGTGCAGGGCTTACAGATGCGGCCCAGAGACGCAGGGCTGTGCCCAAAGTCACACTGAGGAGGTCCGTTCATGGAGTATCTTCTGAAACTCGGCATGGGCCAGGCACTGGGCGAGCCGACTCGCCCTGAGCCTAGGAGCCCCCATGCCCGGAGACACGTTGAGCCCAAGAGCCCAGGGAAGTGGCCCCTTCTCCGGCTGTGTGTGACCCCGGCCTTTCGGATCTGGACAGCACGTCAGCATCTCTCCAAGCGGAGTCCTGTGTCTCAGGGGCTGGGACTGCCTGAGAGGCCTGGAGAGAAAGGGCCCCAGGGGCTCCTCGAGAGCAGTGGGCGACACCACAGGGCCCCTCCCGGCCCACAGATGGGTTTCGTTTGCTCTCATTTGTGGTTCTCTCTTAAAAATGAATTGTTTTCCACTGGATTTCTGGCTTGCCTTGTGCAATCAATCGGGCTGGCCAACGGGGCCTACATTCTCACCCAGCCACAGTCAGCTACAGAGAGGGAACCCTATTAGGCCACATGGGGGGGTCCCCAGTTTGCCAAGTACCCCCCCACCACTGTCCACCTCGCTCATGGGTGTTCCCGCCTGGCTCTCGTGGGCATATCGTGTCCCTCTCCTTGTTCAGATGAGCCCAGGGTCCCTGTGTCCTTCACTGCCTGGCCGATAGGCCCACGGGCAGACCCATGCCAGCCCAAAGATTATTTCTTGCTTTCCAGAGTTTCCTCTCTCAACAACCAATGAACTTCAAGTGCTTTTTGTCTCAGCACGCTGGGGACTTCTAACGGGAGCTATCATATACTGAGCACCTGTTAGGTCCATCCCCTCAATCAGCGATTACATAGGGAGCCCCGACTGAGCGGCACCCCAGGCCCCTCTCTGGGCGCTGGGGTGTAGCAGTGAATGAAACCAAGTCCCTGCCTTGTGGGGCTGGCACTCTAGTGGGGGAGAGAGACAATACACCAATAAACTCCATGTCAGATATTTGTACCCACATTGTCTTGATTTATTGCAATAACGCAATTGGACACAACCAGTGCAGGCTCTCGAACGCCCCTAGGAAGCAGGGATGTCAGGATTTGCGCACAGATCTGCTGGCCTTCAGAGTGTGGCTCGTTCCCTCTCTGGACTGCTGCCTCCCCTCAGATAGAGGTAGGGCAGGAATGGATCACCCCCTTTTATGGATTCTGGGTAAACTGAGGCCTAGAGGAAGGAAGTAACCCAGCCAAGGTTAAGTGCTAAGTCAGACCAGGCCGGAGGCTGGGTCCCCTCCTGGACTTGATCAGTATTTCTAGCGTCCTCATCGCACGGCCAGCAATGCAGGTTGGGGTGCGGGGCAAGATAATGCAAAGCAGGAGCCTTCAGGGACTTAGGGCCCAGTAGGAGAAATAAGAGACACAGCTGCCCAGTGGTTTGGGCCCTTTTACGAGTGAGCCCCCGAAGTTCCTTTCTCTGGCCATACTGCCTTCCCAGTATGCTTCGGGAAGGGCATGCCCTTCACCGCCATTGCCCCGGAGGTCTGACGGGGGACGGGGCCCCTTACTGAGCAGAGGGCAGCAGAGAGGGCTTGGCAGCTGCCCTGCCCCAGCTCTCCAGCCCTGCCGCGATCCGCACCAGATCCCCAGAGAGGGAGGCAGAGGGCGGTCCAGTCCAACCGTGCCCGTCCTAATGTGCTCCTTCTGCTCAGTGTTCCTCGGGGCCTGGGGACCGGCTGGTTCCAAGCAGTGACAGAAGCATCCACACAGCAGGCTCCAGTGTTCCGAGGGAATTCTGACCTGTTTTCTCATTTGAGTTTCCCAAGGCAGGCACCCTTCTTCCCTTTTTACAGATAGGGAAACTGAGGCACAAAAATGGTTAAGAGACCCACTGAAGGTCACACAGCACAGAACCCAGGTCTTTGCCTCCAAACCCTATGTTCTTTCTACTCTACACCACCTTCGGCCTCCCTCCATCCGCTCCTGCCCATAAACCTGTTCTCAAACAGGCCCTCAGGTCTCTTCACCCCTCAGCTGCTTGGTGAGGGGATCTCTTCCTGGGGCTCAGTGCTGCGGAGACAACCACGGGGTGGGTACTTCACCTACGGTATCTCCCCTTTTAAAGACATGGAGCCATGTGTGCTCTTTCCTCCTCTCTCTATATACATATATTTGTTGAACCATTTGTGAGAACGTTGCAGACACCAGGACATTTAAGTACTTTATTACACATCTCCTAAGAACAAGAACATTCTCCAAAAGAACCACAAGGCCATCATCATATCCAAGACACAGTATTATCTACCACACACTCCCTATTCAAACTTCTGCAGTTGTCCCTCAAAATTGTCCGTTCTAATTGTGTGTCTGTGTGTGTGTATGATCCAGAATCCACTTGAGAATTAGGCCTTGCGTGTTGTGGTCATGCCTCTCCAGCCCCCTGGGATCTGGAATAGTCTCCCTGCCTTTGTTTTCATGCCATTGATATTTTAAAGAGTTCAGGCCAGCTGTCTGGTAGAATGTCTCTCCATTGAGATGCTTCTGATTGTTTCCTTATGACTAGATTCTGGTTCGACATTTTGGTAAGAATTCTCCTTGGGTGATGGCTGTCCCTCTCTGTGTGGGCTGTGAGGAGCCGTGGGATGTTGGCTTAACATGATTGGTGATGTTGAATCTCATCACTTGGCTCAGGTGGTTTCCACCAGATCTCTCTGATATGAAGCGACCCTTTTCCCCTGGTGATTCATGATTCATTCGTGAGGTGATGTTTTGAGACTGTGGGACTATCTTGTTGCTCAACAAACATTTTACCCAAAACTTCCAGCATCCACTGATGTCCTACCGAAACTGATTGCAAATGGTGATTTTCTAATTCCATCATTCCTTGCCTATTTTACAGTTGGCATTCTTCTATAAAGAGCTTTCCCTTCTTCCTTACCCTCCCTGGTGTTCTTTTTAATCTTCACAATCCACCCTGCAGGATAAGAGTTGTTAACCTCGTTTTTTTTAAAGATTCTATTTATTTATTTGAGAGAGAGAGGGACAGAGCATGAGCAGGGGGAGGGGCAGAGGGAGAGAGAGAAAAAGACTCCCCACTGATCAGGGAGACCGACATGGGGCTCGATCCCAGGACCCTGAGCTGAGGTCAGATGCGTAACCGACTGAGCCACCCAGATGCCCCAAGAATGGTTACCCCCATTTTAGAGATGAGGGAACTGAGATCTAGGGAGCTTCAGTCATTGGCTGAGTGAGTGGCAGAAACAGGATTCAAACACCGGCCCTTCTCCTGTTTGAGCCCTCACCCACTGCCCTCTGGAATCTTCTCAGATTTCTGGGTTTCTTCTCTGATGACTCAGCTCCAAACAGGGGGTGAGGAGTGGTGCCCTCTCCCAGTGGAGTTCCTGTAGCAGGTGGGAGAGGACTGTAGGGCAGCAGGGGTGGGGGGGGGGGGACAGAGATTTCCACTCTTGGAAATCATGAGATGGCCTTGTTCCGGCCTCCCAGGCCCGCCTCCCACCTTAGAGGCTGTGTACTGCCGACAAATCCATCTTCGCGGCTCCCTGAGGCCCTCCACCCCTGCGGGCTGTGTTCCATTTTTTTTGCTGGGCTCCTGGCTCTGTGGAGTATGACCATGGTGACCCCAAGTCCCAGAGCTCTGGAGAAGGGCCCAGGGTCAATTACTCTGCCCCGCTGACTCCTAAAGACACATGGAATGATCCTGCAAGTCCGATTTCCGGTCAGGGAGTTAGAGTCACTGTCTAGCCAGCAAGCATAGTCTGCCTCAATCCTGCTCCAGGAGAAAGGCTGTAAAGGCCCAGAGGCAGGAGCGGTCATTGGAGTGGGGGACATTCCGGAATGAGAGCAGTGGGGTGGAGTCCTCTGCCTACCTCCTGCCCTTCCCATTCATTCTCCACTTTTACTTTGTTCCGTCTCTCATCTGGGGTCCCTTCCTAGAGCCGCTCGCTCAGCAAACCCGTGTGCCAGGCATGCGCTGGGGTGCCCCGGTAACAAGACTGAGACGCAGGCTTCAGGGAGGTCATGGACAAGGAGACAGGCAAGGGAAGGGGTCACTAGGTGCTAAGCTCTGTGAGAGATGCCTGGTGGCACCGGAAGTCCGGCGCCCTTCCCCAGGTCATCAGCTTTAGCCCCCACTGCAACCCCTGGGATATACACAAATAGGATCCCCATTGCACAGATAAGGAAACAGAGGTTCAGAGAGGTCCCGTGCCATGCCCAAAGCCCTACAGTACGTGACAGGACTGACCATTACACAACCCCTTCGTGCCTCTTGTCCCAAGTGCAGGGCGGGGCAAGGCTGGTGCAGAGACCAAGGCGCCAGGGAAATTTCGAGGGTTCAGTGTGGTTGCTGGGGTCCCCTCCCTCTCCCTCGCTCCTCCTTCTTCCCTCTCCCTCTCGCTCCTCCTTGCATACCTGCAGAGCTGAGGCTGACTGCCTCTGGGGTGTCTGATCCCCTCTCTGCCCCCCCAACCCGTCCCTCCTCTAGTCCCCAGGGGCTGTGAGGCCCACATTCCTCCCTGGCTCTCTCGGTCCCATTAATGTGTTTACGCTGGAGCGGGTCCAGGGGAGCCCAACCGGACTCTCCCCTCCCACCCCCACCGTGCAGAGTGGGCAGGTGAGAGGTGGAGGCCGGTCGGAGTCGCAGGAGAACCTGACCCAGAGTCCAAATTCCTGCCCCCGTCTGAACAAGTCCAGGGCGGCCAACGGTAGCCCCCGGGGTCCCCGCACCCCTTCCCGCACAGCCCCTCCAGTGGCTGACAGGCCCTAATCTCAGCTGTCTTCATGCAGCCAGCCCTCCAAGCCTGGGGTCACCTGACGCCAACACAGTTTAATTCAGAAGCTGATTTCTGCTTGTTGGCAACATGTCATTTCTGAAATTGCTTTCTCTGCCCAGAGGCGGGAGATGTCAGAACCGCGCAGGTGTTACCGCAGCGCCGCCCCCACACCCCCCCCACCAAGTTCAGGAAGGATTAAGGGGCGTGGGGGGCGCACATTAGATCCTCCAGCTTCTCATGTTTCCCCAAAGGCCGGGGGCCAGGGATGGGAGATGCTGGGAACAGCCTCGGCTTTTCTCTCCTGCCCAGAGACAGAGGCCCAGAGTTGGGGAAATGAAGCTGCTGCCGCCGCTGATCCTGACAATACCAACAGGACATTGTTTTGAGCATGTTCTATGCAGGTGCCAAGCACCTTGCCGAGTGCCTCTCATTGCCCTATTTGAATCCCAAGACAGCCCTCCAAGTTGGTGCCGTCCCTCCCTTACAGCTGAGGAGACTGAGGCTCAGAGAGATTAGATCACTTACCTGAGGTCACACAGCAAGCGCGCGGGGGATCTAAGACTCAGACCCAGGGAGGGCATCAGCCAGACCGGGATTTGGAGGTCTGGCAAGAGATGGGCCACAGGTTTGGGGAGGACTTGGGGGCCGGCTTCCAGGCTTGCTTCATGGCTTGGCCTAAATATCTTCACTGAAATTTACCTGCCTCCCCAACTCCTCCACCCCTGCAACCCCTTAAATCGTTGTTTGCCCCCTCATTTACATTTTCTTAGCATGTTGAATATACCTTGACTGGCAAATAGCTCTTAATATTGACATTCTTTGCCTTATTGGATGAATGAAAAGATGAATGAACCAATGAATTTGTGAACCTTGCCCTCCATACTGTTTCCTGCCTAGCAGCGTCCTACCAGAGCAGGCTTCCTGTTTTAGCCTCCCGGACACCCTGGCTCATCACCGGCCGTGCTCCCTGCCCTTATCTCTCTCCCTTTCCTTCCCCTCACCCCCTCTTGCCTCACCTTTCCCGTTCCCAGGACCCTCGGCTGCCCCACCATCAGTAACAAGGCCGCTCAGAAGCCCGAGCCTGGAGCTTCCACAAGATGAAAGCTGCTTTCTGCAGCCCCAGGCCGGAAATGAGCTAATCAACTGGAAAGTAGCCTGCTGGTCTCCTTATAAAGAGGGTGCGTGGGCCAACCCGCCCTCCCTGAGGAGGTCCTCACCCCTCACCTCCACCTGCTTCCCCAGGCTGAGCTTCTCCCCTGCCTCTCCCTTCAGCACTTCAGAGGACTCCCAGCTGCGCGTACTTGACCCTTGGCCTGGGCCAGAGCTAAGACAGGGCCAGGTTGGCTGGTGTAGATCCCAGGACAGAAAACTGTCCTCACCCACCTCATGCATTTCTTGCATTAGTATCAAGCATTCACTTTAGGCAGAGGGCACAAAGCAGTACCAGCTGGATGGGAACTCATCAAAGATCCATAGAACTTCGGACCTACTGGGCTCTTCCTGTTTTACAGATGAGGAAACTGAGTCCCAAGGCGAGTAGCCGCCATAACATCCTGAACGCACGTTGGGATCAGGGTTGGGCTGGCGGCAGGGGGACTTCTGAAGTGGGGAGACACTATTTCCCGACCCATGGCTCTTCCCTTGTGATCATTTATTGAGGGGTACTACTTATGTTCCAATTACAAATTAGGGTTTAAAAAAATGAAATCAGGATCCACTTCACAGAGGGTGCTTAGATGTCCAAGAAGAAAGGATAGGTGGTCTTTCAAAGTCAGATAAACAGAGTTCTGGGTTGAGCCAAGCAGCCACGTTGCCTTTCTTCTCTGGGCCTCATTCAGTAAAACAAATGAACAGGACAAAAAGCTCTATATGGGTATCCCTCGATAGATAGATGATGGATGATAGATAGACAGAAAGACAGACAGACTGCATACATAGATGCCTATAGGTACCAGGCGCTGTGCTGGGCCCTGGGGATGAAGCAGTTAACGAGGCAGGCGCAGTCCCAGCTCCTAAAGGACAGAAGACAGATAAACAAGTCGTCACTATTCAGTGTGATAAACTGACAACCCTGGTCGCCCCAGGCAGCTGAACTCGGGGGCTGGGGAACAGGGGTGGGAGACTAGGGAGGCTTTTCACTTTATTCCTTGTTGTTGCTCTTGGATTGTGAACCATGTGAATGCATTAATTACCCCCGAAAATAAACAAAATAAAAAATAGAATAAAAATAAAGTGTGATGAGTGTGGACAAGGGATGAGTACTGGGGAAGACAGGGGTGGGGTAAGCGGGGTGCAGACCTGGCCTGGGGAAGTGAGAGAGGGCTCCTCAGAGGAGAACCCAGCTTCAGCCTGCCGCATAGTGAGGCCTTGGCCCGGTGAGGAGCTTGAGGGGAGGATAAGGGAGGTGCCGGCGGGAAGGTTATGGGGTGTGCAGGGTCGTCGAGGGGCTCAGACGGTAGTTCTAGAAAGGGCCTGGCACACGACGTGCTTAATGTACAACAGCCGCTATTACTATTTCCCTCCCATTACGGCCGCTGCCGTTGGCGGGGACGAGGGAGGGGCCCCTCGTGTCGCGGCTGGCCCTACGGTATATTCCGGGGACTCTGGGAGTCCCTTGGTGACAGGCGCTCCTGGCACTTGCTGCGGCATTTTATTGTCTACGTGGACCCCGCCCCAGGTGCAGGGTGACAGAGAGAAGGCCCAAGCTGAGGGTGCCTTGTTCCGGGGAGGGGGTCCTTGGCTCCTCTCGCCGCGGTTCCCCCTCGAACACAGGACCCAGACAGCCCTGGATTTCTGATGCAGAGGACGGCTGCCTGGGTCCTTTCATTCCACGTCACAGACCAAGAAACCTCCCCAGGCTGGGAAGGCCCACGGACCCAGGACAGCGTATGGCTTAGCGGCGAAAACCAGCATGGTAAGCACAAAGGGTGCACCAACTCCTCGGCCTCACCACCGCCCCATTAGCAGCAAGGGACTGAAATTACTCCCCCCATTTTACAGATGAGGACGCCGAGGCATGCAAAGGTTAAGTTAACCTCCACGGGGTCCCGTTCGTGAGGCCTCGCGGTCAGGCTTTGACCCCGGGCAGTCTCGTGGCACTTCCCGGCCCCAAAGCGGAGCTCCCGCGTCTCAGGTTCTCTCTGCATGTCTGCTCGGCCCTTCCCTGCAACAGGAAGAGAACCATTTCCTCCAACTCAGTAAAGCCCACTAAGCACATCGAAAACCTTATTTGTGTTCTGGACTTAGAACCCATGATCACAACAATAAAATTTTTAAAAATCTGATTTCCAGGGAGGCCAGATGGTCAGAAGTGGACTACATCTAGATGCAGGATGGGGTGGGGGCGCACAGCTCCCTGAAAGGTGTTCCCTTTGGAGTCAGGACCTCTGGGGTGTGACAGACTTAGCCTGACAGGAAGAGGGAGTCAGCATGTGACCCCGTGGCTGGGGGCCAGTGGGGAAGAGCACTGACCCCAGGCAAGCTGTGAGCTAGTGAGCCACAAGGAAGCAGGGCTGGTGACCATGGCCCCTCTCTACTTCTTGGGAGAAAGCAGGAGTCACGTAAGCACAGAGCTTCATCGTGGCCTTGGCGGGGTTCGGCCAGCTGTCAGTGGTCATGGCCTCCAGCCCCTGGGTTGAACAAATGGACCTCGGATCTCTGACTCCTGAAACCTAATTCAGACCTCTACCCTCTGTGTTCCTGGCCCCCCTTCTCCCTGGCACTCAGCTGACCCCCATCAGCTGTGCAGGTGCGTGGTAGTTACAAGACCATGTCTTTTCTTCCCTTCCAGACCCTGGAGGGAGGAGCTCCACATGGCCTTCTGTGTGCTGGTTGCATCTCGTTGACTCCTGAGTGAGGCCTTTGACCTTGGACCTTTAGAGAGCAGAAGAAGGCCTCTTGAAGCAACAGACCCCAGCCTTGTGGATAGGATCAGCAATCTTTATTGACAGATCTCTCTGTGCCATAATTTCTACATTCATCTGTAAAATGGGGATACGCTAACCCCTGCATTGTGAGGATTCCACTCATTAATACAGGAGCTCAGAGCAGCGTCTGGACCACTGTCAGCTCTAAACCAGCGTTAGCTGCTGTGGTCATTACCATTGGCACTCTTCGTGGAAGACTGCCCCCCAGGCTCCTGGGCTACCCCTCTCCTACCACTACTTGTGCCCTGCCTGAGCCTCCATCCCCGAGGCCCTGCCTCATTCCCTGTCGGCTGTGTGTCTCTGTCCCTGGGCCCCCCCTCCCCCTTTGTCCCCTTCCCTCCCTATTAACCCACTGCTCCTAAGGCCTTTGGCCAGCTAATAACGCTGCTGTCAGTTCAGATTAGAGCCCTTTACGTTCCTTCATCTCAGCTTAAAATTTTTGTGGTTTCCCAGCTCTGCCTAAAGTGCTCCACAAGGGGCAAGGGCTGCCCAGCTGGAGGAAGCTTCAGGAGAAGGAATGCGGGTCTGTGAATTCCCCAGGTGGGTTCCTGCCTGGGAGATGGAGCTGCACTGGGGGGTGGGGGCCAGGAGGAGTGGCCCCTCTGTGGGCTGTGAGCAGGAGACCAGGGAACTGGGGGTCTTGGGATCTTGACCTCATTGTCCTGGGGTAGACTCTCAGCCCAGCGTCCCCTGACAGACAGAGTCCACTGAGGCCTGCGTCTTGGGCACTCAGTCCAAGAGGAGTCCCGGAGTCACCAGAATTCTGCAACTGGGAGGCTCCTGGCCAAAGCACGGGGCCAAGCCTCTCTCCTCAGCCCTGCTCAGCCCTGTTCGGCTCTTCCCTCCAGGGGTCTCGCCAGCCACAGTGTTCCTCGGGAAGACAAAAGAGTGCGAGCAGGGGGCTGGGAGGGGGTTGTGCGCAGGTAGTGGGGCAAGACAAGTAAAGGGCCACTTTGGTCTGTGCTCCCCACAGCCCGGCAGGGAGGGTGCCAAGGGCTCGGCCGGCCTCAGCTTCCTTACTTCCCACAACAGTCACCTGAGGTAGGCTCTCCGGTCCCACAGCTAGGAAGGGAGAAATCAGGTTTCAGATTCAGGTTGGCCTGTCTCCCTTGCAGAGCATCTAATGAAGGTGACAGAGGAGGGGACCCCTGCAGCTCTCAGGGCTCTCCCGGGCAAGTCCCAGACCCTGGCAAAGGTTCTGGGTACAGAACCCTGACAACCCACGTCTGGGTCTTTCCTGCTCTGGGACTCAGGTTTTACATTTTAATCATCACATCTAACTTTTGTATAGGACGCTCCCATTGACAAAGTGTCTTCCATGGCTATTATTCATTTGTTGAGCCCCCCGCCCAAGGAGCTCCCAGGGGAGGCCGAAACATCTCTTTTTGCAGATGAGGAATCCAGGGCTCAGAGAGGTGAGGCCCTTGCCTGGGCTGCAGGTGGAAGATGGTGAGCCAGAACTCAAAGCCAGATCTGCGGGAGCCAGGCATGCAGAGTGGGGGCACCACACTCCAGGTTCTCTAAGGGGAGAGTCATCCTTTACCCCACCTTCTGCCGGGTTCCCAGCCGTGTCGCCTGCTGCCTGAGAGCTAGGAGATCTCATCCGGGCCCCTCTAACCTTCCCCTGTTCCAGTCCCCCCCCCGTTCAGTGGGGAAGATGCCAGTTTGTAGAGAATGTCCGGGAGAAAATTAAATGCCTCCCATATCACCCGGCCCAACAGCCTTCCGGCTGCAATGTCCCCATCCACAGCTCAGGCTTGCCCTGTCACCAGGTCCTGGTCCTTTTTCGTGCTCTACTCGTGAGGGTCAGAGGATCACTCTCTGCAGGGCCTAGGGGACCCCAGAGCTTTCTTGGCTCCAAATGGAATGGTCTCTGTTTCTCTGTGAAAGTTAATGCCAGTCCTCTGAGTTTCAAAGTCCTTCTTTACACTTCCAACAGGCTGGACATGTCACAGCCCTGCTTGGAACCGTGGCTGTCATCCCCAGGTGTGCCCCTCAGCCTTTCCCCACCATCTCAGCCCGTAGCTCCAGGCCCCGAGCCGGTGTCCCAGGCCCCAGCCAGCCGATCCACTTCCACTCTCCCTGCATGTGGCCACATTTTCCCGCTTCTGGGCCTCTGCTCGTGCCAGTCCTGCTGAGAATGCCTTTCCTTCCTTTGTCCACCGTCCTCACTCCTGCCCCACCTTAAAGACTCAGCTATAGAAAGAAGCTTCCCATGGCTCCCCAGAGTGAATCATGCCTTCCTGGGAGCTCCTACCACCAGACCGCTTTTCCCTTTACCTTGACACTGAGCGCCCTGCGTTGCAGGCACCTGGGCAGTCATCTCCCTCTCCCCTACTCCCCGGACTATGAGCTCCTTGGGAGCAAGGCCTGGCTCTCATCCACCTCCATTCCTGCAACAGCTCTGCCCCTTCCTCCTGCCGTCTTTCCTTCCTCCATCCCTCCCTCCTTCAACAAATATTTGTTCCACAACAGTCAAGAGCTGCCCAGCTGGCAGAAGCTTCAGGAGGTCTGGATAATAAATACATTATCATTCACTGTGGGGAGAGGTGAGAACAGCACCAAATTCTGAGTTGAGGTTGGAAGCCTGAAGAAACCAAACCGGAAAGGCTCTTGTTTCTAGAGGCTGGGAGAAAAGAAAGAATGCTTCCAGGGGCTCCGTGGTGGTGGAGACGTGTTAGTGGACATGTTTTTCAGGACACACAATGAAGACGAGCACAGCGGGCCACCCTGACACCACCTGTCCACAGTCAGTCGGTCTGCGGCGCTCAGCAGCCCCCTCCGACCCCGGCTTCGGTTTGTTCTAATAACTCAAGACCATAATCGTCACCTACACCCATTCTTCATGGCCAGTGAACGACGGCACCCTGGCCTTGACGACTCGCAGCTAATCCCTCTGGTTCCTTTCGGGGTAAAGAGGAGAAATTGAGGATGCAGCCCACACCCTCAAGGGACTTCCAACCTCGTGGGATTAACCACCCCGCAATGTGATTGAGTGAGTCCCTTCCCTTCTCTGGGCCTTAGGCTCCTGCTCGGCAGTAACAAGGAGGCTCAGGCTCTCTGACCTTGAGTCCTTGCCAGGCCTCACATAATTCCAAAGTAGGTTCTACACATAAGGTCACTGGGTGATGTGCAGGGATCACTTAAGTCCCCCTAGGACAGGTGCCAGGAAACCTACCAATTGGATAATTAGGCTTGCCCCGACCCCTCATCCCTCGAGGGAGCAGAGTGGACCTCAGCTCCCCTCCCCGCAGTGGCGGGCGGAAGTGCCGGGCGCTGTGGGGGTCCCCTGGTGGAATGTGGCTTTGGTGGGCGCTGGGACCGAGGGCTCGGCTGACAGATCTAAGGCCGCCGCCTGCCACCAGCTCTCCATAGGGCGGCCTGCCGGCCTCCCTCCTGTGGAATGAGGAGCCCTGCTCCCCCCTACCTGGCGTTTAATCTTTAATGCAGCCCCAACTGCCCTCGGGCAGGACCCATCAACCCACCCGCTCTGATAAAAGCGATAATTAGCTCTTTTTCAACTTTTCACTTCTCCCCCCTCTACTCTGATGTGTGAGCATTGGGAGAATTCCAGCTAATGGGTCTGCCCTCAGCCAATTCCCCGGCCCATGCAGGCCGGAATGCACGGGGTCATTAGCCGGGCCTCCCGGGCAGGGGCCTGTGCTTGGGACGTGCTTGCCTGCCCGCTCTGGGGTGCCCCCGCCACCCAGGAGAGGGCCCAGCCTCACAGAGCAGACCTGCCCAGACCTGCTGGATCCCACTGTCCTCAGTGGTGGCCCCTTCCTGCACCTCCACAGAGCCCACGGGGGGTGGCCTGAGGCTCCCATGAGGACAGGAGCTCACCCATCCCCAGGCATCGCCCTGCTCCCAGGGCAGGGAGCCCAGCTCGGGTTCAGCCACCGGTCAGTGTGGAGGCTGCTGGCTGGGATCCCCCCAGTCCCGCCCCGTCAGTGACTTGTAATAACTAACTTGTGTGCTGTCCCTTTCAAAGTGCTTCCAGATAGCTTAGCTCAGAGGTGGCCGCAGCCCAGGGCTTAGCCATGCAGGCTCAGGAGCTGCCCCTCAGGATTGGGGGTGGAGAGTAGAGGGGGCAGTTCTGGCTTAGCTCCTTTCCCCTTCTTCTCTGACCAGCTCGGGCCAATGCTCACAGACTCCTTGGCCACCTTGTACCAGAGGCTGCCAGCACCCAGAACCATGGGGCGCCCGTCACTAATGCCACAGGATCAGAGGCACCCAATTAGCCAGGGGTACCAGAGTCTAGAGCTACTGCCTTCAATGGTCATAAACAGGGTCCTTGATGTCTAGGATTAGAGGTCACCATTAGTCAGGGCCACCTTCTTCTAAAAACCCAGGGCCACCTCCACTAGGTGCTGTTGACCACTAGAACCACTTGGACCCACAGGACATAGGCACCTAGTAGCCAGAAAAGCCCACCCAGGGCTGCCGTCAACCAAGCCTTGAGGGTCACCATGAGCCAGCACGTCGAACCACAAAGTTACCGATGACTGGTCTGTCCTTGGACTTGTATTGGATTAAGGAACTTTGTGGTAAGGTCACGTTGGCACTTAGCACATGGCTTTTCCTGGATAGGCTCTGGGTGTATTTTCTTTTACTGACTCTGCAGCAATAAGATATCACGGGGTCTTGTGAGCGGCTTCTCCCACTGCCCGAACTTCTTCCCCTTGCTCAGCTCGGTCCTGGATTCTCACTGCAAACTTCTCAAAGAGGAAAACAGGTAATGTGTGTCATGGGGGTGAGTTCTGTATACCCAGCATCCATCCCTGAGAGGGGCCTATTCAGCGAGAGAGGGAGTGCCTGGCCTTTGAATGTAGTCTCCTCATTTTCCAGAAAGTTATTTTGAAGAGTGGGATCCAAGGACTTCCTGGAAGAGGTGACATTAGTTCCCTAGAGACAGAGCAGACTATCAGGGACAGGGACTCCCTAATCACAGGCTCTCCATCCCACCCACTCAAGGGCTAACATTTCTCCACGCTTTTCAGCTTTGGACGAGACTGTGACCTTGCTGAGATACCCCAGGGGAGATGTGGAAATGGACTCTTCTCTCTCTACTTCCCCACCTTCTCCCAACCAACAAATACACAGCTTCAGAATATCACAGATGTACACAAAGATCCAGGGTTTTAACAGTGGAACTCTTTGTAATTTCAATTTTTAAAAAAGGTATACATTTTCTTTTTTTAAAAATTTTATTTATTTATTTGAGAGAGAGAGAGAGAGTGCATGAGTGGGGAAAGGGGCAGAAGCAGAGAGAGAAAGAGAGAGAGAGAGAGGCAGACTCCCCACTGAGTGGGGAGCCCCATGCGGGGCTCGATCCCAGGACCCTGAGATCATGACCTGAGCTGAAGGCAGCCGCTTAACTGACTGAGCCACCCAGGCATCCCCAAAAAAGGTATACATTTTCAATAATTCCCATGGGATCCTTGGCCTGCTACCCCAAGAGTTTCCACTGCCAAGTTCAAGGGTCCCCCAGGAAGTGAGCTACTTGGTTGTTCTGTTCTCCTCTGGCCACAGCTTGTGCACATGGCTGTTGTCATGAGACCCAGTCTCATCTCTCGCCCACGGGGGGCCGCCAGCTGCCCCACTGTGTGTAACGAGGGCCACAGGCGAGACCTGCGGGGGTGACAGAGCCAGGGGGTGAGGTAGGGCTTATGGCAAGGAGGGAAGTGAAGAGCAGAGACAATCAAACCGAGACAAAGGTCATGCTGGGGGTTCTCACATTGTGGAACCACAAAATTCAGGAAGGATCCTTGCCTAAGGGAGCCAGCCTCAACAGAGAGTCAGACGGCTGTCTATTTCGAATAATCATAGCACCTAGAACCCTCGTGCATTACACATCTCATACCCTGCTGGTAGGAACATAACATGGTGCAGCCGCTTTGGAGCACACTTTGGCAATCCCTCCAAATGTTAAACATGGAGTTACCATATGGTTCAGCAGTTACACACCTGGGGATTTACCCAAGAGAGCTGAAACATATGTCTGGACAAAAACTTGTGCAGGAGTGTTCATGGCTGCATTATCCACAATAATGAGAAGGTGGGAACAAGCCAAAGTCCACTAACCAGTGAATAGATAAACCACTCCATCTACCCACATGAGGGAATAGTATTCCGCCATCAAAAGGAATGACGTCCGGATGCACAGTGCAGCGTGTGTGCGCCTTGCCACTATTTGGCTGAGTAAAGGAAGCCAGTCACAAAACACCGCACATTGCATGATCCCGTTTACAAGAAATGTCCAGAAGAGAAAAATCTGTGGGGACAGAAAATAGAGCAGTGGTTGCTTAGGTCCGGGCAGGGGTGGGGGGCAGTGGGGAGGGAGGAACAACCAAGTAGCTCACTTCCTGGGGGACCCTTGAACCCAACAAGCATGGGTTTTGGGGGGCAGGTGGTGAACAATTCTCTGAAAGTAGGGTCGTGGTGATGGTGCACAATTCTGTGAATGTACGACAAACCACTGACTAGTACACTTGAAAAAGGGTGAACCTTATGGTCTGTGAATTCTCCCAATACAGCTGTTATTTAGAAAAGTGCTAGGAAATGTTGTCAGGTGAGTTGATTGTTACTGCATTTAATTCTTACAGAGACCCGCCGGAGAGCTAGGGAAGTGGCCTAGTAGAGCAGTGTGGAGCACAGAACTTGCAGTCCTACTGTGACCTTGAACAGGTCCCTCAGCCTTCCTGAGACTCATAGTCCTCATCTGTAAAATGGGTACCATGATCCGAATGCTATACACACAGTACGACCTGGAGCGCATGGGCAGCATTGCCATTAGAGATAGTACACGACGTTCTTCCATTCTTGTCTACTTCTCAAGCCCCCTAAAGTGCAGTCACTCTTAGAGCATGAGGATGATGAAGAACAAGGAGGAGAAGCATTTATGAGGGTCTTATATCTGCTTCTCTGTCAATTCACTCCTGCGTGTTCAGCACTGCAGGACACAGCAGGGTGGGAAGACTATGGTTGTAGCTAACCTCCATCAGGCATTTTTGATCTCACAACATTTTTTTTTTTTTAACGCAAGCTCTTTGTGCAGCGTGGGGCTTGAACTCACGACCTCGAGATCAAGAGTCACACGCTCCACCGAGTGAACTAGTCAGGCGCCCCGATATCGAGCACTTTTGCAGCAGACTGATGTTGGTTTGTTTGTTTGTTTCATTTTATCTCAGAAAAGTGGTCTAGTCTGGAGATATCATTAATTCATTCATTATTGAACACCATCTACAGGCCAAGCCCTGTGCTCTAGGATAGAGTGGGGACCAGGCCAGTCCAGGGTATGGTCCTCATGGGCTTCTATTCTGGGGCTGGGGGAGGTAGATAATAAAGAAGTAAA
The DNA here is from genome assembly GCF_003265705.2 of Callorhinus ursinus. NCBI lineage: Eukaryota > Metazoa > Chordata > Mammalia > Carnivora > Otariidae > Callorhinus > Callorhinus ursinus. The sequence continues at coordinate 11,076,139 of NW_027397112.1, forward strand.
GATAAAAGGATGCATTTTCTCACCAGCTATAATGCAATTGAAAGAAATAAAATAAAGGTGGGAGGGACTACCTTATACAGGTGTTCAAGGAAGTTTCCTTGAAAAATAGGCTTGTGGGCTAAGATAAGATTGGGGGCATGTGAGGTACAGGGAACTGAACTGGGAACGAGCCTGGCATATTTCAAGAACAGCAAGAAGGTCAAGGTGGCTGGAGCGGAGGGAGCAGCAAGGGGAGACCCTGAGGTAGACAGGGGTCCTCTTACGCAGAGCAAGCAGGTCTGCATTAGGGACTCGGTTTTGTAAGCCGGGCTGCCGGCTGCATGGGAAGGCTCTCCAGACTTCTTGCGAGGGGGAATGAGAGGGGAACAGCAGATCCCCAAGGCATGGTGTCTAGTATGGTGTCTCCCTATGCTCACAGCAATGGAGTGGGGCTGGGTCATTTGCAACAAATCTTTTGGTTTCCTCCACAGTGTCCAGCTGCCAGGCATCATCTCTGCGCGAGCTGGAGCAGGAATTTTACCACTGGGATTCCTTCTGGGCCTGCTATGGATCCAGCTAGATGAGCTGCCCCCTCCCTGAATGCTGCCTCGTAAGCAGCTTCCTTCTGGTTGGGCCACGTGGAGCACACATGTCATTTTTTTCCTTTGCTTTAGATCAAGCCCAGTCTTTGGCTGTGAATTGTTCATGAAAAAATGGAGGCTCATAGATGCCTACTTGTGCACACCTTGTCAGAGACAGATGGGGGCGGTGTCCATGCGGGAAACTGGGCAATGCACTGGAGAAGGCATTTTGCTCATACATATGTGGGGTTCAGAGTAATTCAGTGGACACTAGATAGTGCGCGCGCGCGCGCGCGCGCGCGCGCGCGTGTGTGTGTGTGTGTGTGTGTAAGACAGAAAGAGAGCGAGAACGCTGTGGCAGGAAGTTTTCACTTGGCCAAGTTTTAACAACAAACAAGGAGCAGTTTGTGGCCAAGCAGTCCTTCTAGAGGGAAAAACAAACAGAGCAGGGAGCTGAGAAAGCCAGGGGTGGGTTTACTGCTCCTGGGATGGGGGAAGAAACACAAAACGCCTGGATCTTTCATCTGATTGTCAACAGACACTGTGAGTAGCCAGCTCCCCCTTCTTCTTGCTAAAGAGAACCCCAGTTCTGATGGGATACCCATCCCCTCCGGGGAAGAGATCTCCACTCCCCCAGCTCAGGGGTAAATCCAGGTGTGATCATCCCTTTTTCCCTTTTCAGAGATTAATTTGAACATGGAGAGGTAACACAATGCTAACCAAAGAGACTTGAAAGCAAGTTCTGCCGGGTTTGTGAGTAAGTTTCCCTCTCTCTTAAAAAGGGACATAAGAAGAAACCGTCTCTCTTACGTTTCAATTATTTACAGCATTGGCCCACAAGACCCGGATGTGTGGCAGCCATTTTGACACCACGGGGTGAGCTGGCAAGCGCTTGGGGCGTAGTCAGGCCGAAAAAGAGAAAAAATCCTAATTCTCAGGGATGCCATTGAGTCCATGACCCTGAGCCCCCTTGCCCAGGGTTTCCTGCAGAACTCTGCCTCTCCCTTGGAAATGAGGTGCTCCCATCTCCTGGGCCTCCACCTCCCAAAACATAGAGCTGGAGCTGCCCACTCCCATCACCAAGGAACCAGCTCTGGGATCTTGGAGCAGGTCTCCACTTGTCCTAAAACCTCTGTTTTTACACAGTGGCCCTAGTGAGATGATCTTAGCCTGCATCATAGAATCCAAAGGTCCCCTGTGAAGATGATGCTTGTAATAACCCGTCCCCCCAGCCAGAGTGGGCCAGAGCAACAAGACACAGTTGTACCCTTCTGCTGAGTCATAGCTGATCCCTTTTGTACGTGTTGCACATGCATGAGAGAGGAAGGCCTGGTACAGGGTGGCATGGAAAAGAAGGAAATCTCTGGCCCTATCTAAGGACTGACCCATGACCTTGACTTCTTGGGCAGTGAACACAGACAGTTAAACCATCATTCCCAAAAGTTCATGGTGCATCCAGGCAGCTGGGCCTTGGAGCCTGGGACAGCCCAGTGCTGTGTGGTTGCTTCGTCCCACGGCCCCTGGACTGTGTGTATGTGTGTGCGTGGCGGGGGGAGTGGGGGCAAGGTGGAGAGATTGTGTGCCTCTGAGTGTGTGCCCAGCCCTGCAGTCCAGGGTCCTCCAAGGGACCTGCCCCAGCATGAAGGAAAGACCCCGCCCAGCAATGACGAAGTGGCTGGGACATTTTTCCACAGCATCTGGGAGGAACAGGCAGGGCCGGATGTGGGCCGCTGACCTTCTCCCTTCCTCCTCGAGAGGAAGCTCCTCCTGCAGCCACCTTTGTGCTGATGGCTGGGTGGTTACAAATGCCTTCCCTGCCTGTCCGATCTCTTCCTGAGAGTGAGGGGCAGCCCAGCCCAGCCCAGCCCAGCCCCCACCCTGGAGAAAGCCAGCCCAGGAAAGGAGCAGCAAGCCCTGGCTTCTGACCAGTGCTGATGGGCGGGGTGGGAGGCAAGGACCAGAGGCCAAGCCGAGGCCTTCCCCGGGCCTCTTCTAGCGCTTGGCTCCCTCCCCTCTCCCATAAGAAAATAGACACAGGGTCAGAAAGAACTTCCCTGAACTAATAGGACAGAGCCTGCCAAAGGGCCGGACTGGGGCCAGCAGATGGATGGTGAGCATCTCTGGGCAGGGAAGGTAATCAATAAAACACTCCTGCGGCATGTAGCATGTGCCCTTTATAATTATCACCTTATTTAACACCCCCTCCCAACCCTATGAGGATGGTGCCATCATTCTGCTCACTTTACAGATGAGCAAGTTGAGGCACAGAGAGGTTAAGCAACTGGCCTGAGATTGCCCATCCAGGAAGCGGCAGAGCCAGCTTTTGAACTCGGGCTGCAGAAATTGTTGATGCTCTTAACTCATATGCAACCCTACCTCCCAAAGGTGCAAAAATAAGAGCACTGCTTGAGGACCTGTGTGTGCTAGGCGCTATCACAGGGTCCCGGCTGGAACCCACAGCCTGAGAGACCAGCATCGAACTCTGGCACAGTTACACTGCACTTAGGGTGATGTGGGTGATCAGAGCTCTATTGTGAAGGCACCAAAGGCAGCTATACTGTGAAGCAGGAGGGCAGGACACAAGAGCATGAATTCTGTCCGATCACCGCACCCACCATGTGTTGTGCCGGGTACTTTCAAATATGTGATTTCATTTGATCCTTGTAAAAGCCTCATAAGGAAAATGTAGGTCAGAGTAGTCAAGTAACCTACCCAAGGATGCACAGCCAGCCACTGCCCCCCCCCCCCCCGACCTGGGTCTCTCCGATAGCAAGGCCAGATAGCTTTCCACTATCCCAGGAGTGTACTAGAAGTACTTGCCAATTAAGGAAACGGGGCTCAGAGAATTCAAGTAGCCTGCCGAAGTCAACAGGGGCAGGGCGCTGAGCCAGGATTTAAACGTAGGCCTTTCTGATGCCTTGATGAGCAACTGTCAGGGTTTGAGGTTCTTTTGGCCCTGCTGTTCTAAGGATTAGAGGGCCCCAGTTGGGGTTCCCTTGGGAGGGAAAGAGAGAAGGGAAGTCCATACTCTTTTCCCTCCTGGCAAAGAAACCTAACTGTGGCCGGGAGCTGAGCGCTCAGGGCACCTGAGGCTGGCTGATCCCCAGTGTGTGAGGAGGGTGGGCCAGGAGCACGTTGGCTTCGGTGGGGAGGATGACACTGGTCCTCTGCTCATACCTAAGGGGCCCTTCCCACGCTCCAACCCCAGCGCTTGGCTTACACAAGGCTTTGGAGATCCCCACTGCCACCCAGCTCTCCTGATTTAAAAAAAGAAAAGATAGTAAATATTGCCTCTCAAATTGTGTGCTACTTTCTTAAAAGCAGGGGCAGACAAAAAGGCCCCACCAATTTCTGCCTTGCCCGGGGCCCCGTAACCGCAGCTTCAGTTGGGGGGCGGCGTAGGGAGGTTCAGTCCCAGCACTGTGGGTGAGCAGGTGGGGGCCAGCCCAGCCTGGGTTGCCAACCCCCTAATCCCTCTCCAGTGGAATGTGCTGGATTTTAGGAGGCTAAGGTTTTGGGGTGGGGGAGCTGCAGAAGTCCCCTTTAAAAAGCCAAACGTTCAGGCAGGCCTGTGGCCCTGCTGTTTGACGGTTCTTGATGGATGAGCCCCCAACCCTCTTGTCGAGCCTCCTTGTCCCCCCTCCTCACGCACCCCCCTCACTCTGTGAGGTCTGGCTTGTGCAAGGAAGCCTGTCAATGTTGGGACACGTTGGCCCCATGGCCTGCAGCGGGACGGAGGCCTCTGAAGGATGCCTGCTGTCTGGCCCTCTCCTCAGAGAGCTCCTGTAGCCCCATGCCTCAGGGTCTTGGGCGCTTCCCTTTCAAAGCTGCGAAATTATCACCATTAATGCAGCTTGTCTCCCGGAGGCCCTCAAGGTACAGCGAAGAGGCCTTAGCTGTGGAGGATTCAGGGCTAGACCTGGCTTATTTGGGGTTGACTTGGTGGGGGTTGAGTGGGGTTTTTGCCCTGGAAGGGGGCTGTTAGGATCACCCCGGGACAGCGGTGAGTTCAGCTGTGGACCCCTGTGGAGATGTGGCTCCTGCCTGGGTCCCTCTGGAGGAACCGTAGTGGAGGCTGACAGGCCTGGGAGCAGGGCAGGCGGCAAGTGAAGTTTCTAGCCCCATCCTGAGAATGAGTGCCTCCTTAAATTCTGTGCCCTTGCTACTTGGCTTGCCTTATCCTGGACCTGAACCTGAAGCCCCATTCATCTCCAGTGGAAAGCCTGCCTTGATCGCTCTCAGACGCCGTTCTGAGACTGTGGATCCAAAGGATCCCAGAGGAGCACATATGGGCAGGCTCTGCATTCCGGAGAACTGAGAACCCAATTTGTGCATCAGAGTGTGCCAGTCCTGGGAGGCCAGGCCGGGTGGGACAACTTGAGGGGAGAAGTACTATTCAAGTCAGCTCCCTGCACTCAAGAGCCAGCAACCTCAGAGGGAGGCCAAGGGCAAATACTCCAGACCAGGGCTGCCCACATAGAAACATAGCGGAAGCAACAAATGTGAGCCACATATTCAGTTTTAAATCTCTAGAAGTCAGAGTAACAAAGGGAAAAGAAACAGGTGAAATTCATTTTAAGAACATTATCGTTTCAATGTGAATCAATGTTAAAAGGTACTTATATATTTTATGTATTTTTGTATTAAGTTGGTGAAAGCCGGTGTGTATCTTAGACTTACAGCACACATTGATTTGCATTAATTGCACTTCACGTGCTCAATGGCCACGTGTGGCTAGCAGCTTGTGACAACGCATGGAGCTTGGACTGTGGGGGCAGCACCTTCATTTCTTTTTTCTTTTTTCTTTTTTAGATTTTATTTATTTACTTGAGAGAGAGACAGAGAGCACGAGTGGGGAGGAGAGGGAGAAGCAGACTCCCCGCCGAGCAGGGAGCCCAATGTGGGGCTCAATCCCAGGACCCTGGGATCATGACCTGAGCGGAAGCCTAACCAACTGAACCACCCAGGCGTCCCGACAGCACCTTCATTTCAAGGGGAGAAAATAACCAGACAGGATGTACCAAGGTATGGCAGGTTAGAAGCCTTGGAGAGGGGCCCAGAGACTCCTTCTTAGAGACTTTTCAGTCTGGATCAGCCTGCTTCACTTCTTGGCATGTTGAAGACGAGGCTTCAGGGATGGTTCCTGAGCTCTGGTTCCCAGACCTGCACTTCTAGAAGCCCTGACTACAGGGCCTTGTCATGTGTGTGTCACCCAGAGGTAGGGAGGTAGGCCCTGGACCGGAATCAAAACATGCAGATTCCAACCCCAGCTAGGCTTTGAACTGTGGGTGATACGCGTAGGTCACATCCTCTCTTAAGGACTCAGCTCCTCTGATGGTAAATGAGCAGGTTGATTGGTTATCAGTTCACTGGTTATCAAGGGCATGGAAGGAAATTTCTCCATGCCTCCCACTTCCCACTCCACACCTAAAACCCAGAAGACTCAGTGAAGGGCAGAGATGAAAGGGGATGACACAGGGGGTTCCTACATGCTTGGGGCAAGCCCATGGGGCTGTAGAATAGAGGACTTCTAAATTGGCACCCTTTGCCAGGTCCCACTAAGTTGCCACCTGCTAAACACCTCCCCCCCAACACACACACACACTGGCCTGCTACAGCTCTAGTCAGTTCATGGATGTATGTTGAGCCCTCCTGTAAGCCAGATCCTCAAAGTACTGCTGCTCAAGGGGCACATGTTGGGGTAAGGCACTGTCTCCTGACATGCAGATGGAGTGATTCCTGAGGACATTCCCTCAAGCCCACTGCCTCTCTAGCCTACATTAGTTGAGCAGTTTGATTGAAAGACACTAGTAGGTCTTTGTCCTCAAGAAGCTTATGGTCTAACCTGGAGACTTATTATCCATGGAAAGCCAACACTCCCAGGAGGTGAATGCTAAGGTACAGAGGAAGACGAAGACAAGACGGTAGAGAGGCTGCTACAGGATGGGTGGTCAGGAAGTCGGCTGGAGGAGGGGTTGGGATCTGAGCCAGTTTGGAAAAGGGATAGATCACTTTAAGGAGCCACAGGCCCACAGGTATGAGAGGATGAGAACATACAGCGTGTTCGGACACCCCAAGTGGGATCTGTGCCTCGAGCCCATGGTCAGGCAAGGAAGCAAAGGTTCTGGGTTTGGGAGCTGGAGATGGGCCAGACCAGGAAAGGTGAGTTCCAGGCCAAGGAAATAGTAGCAGGGAGACACCGATGGTTCCTGAGCAGAAGACGTGCACAAGGTAGTATTTTAGGCAGGTGGATCTGAAAGCGATATGCCTGGAGAGGCGGTGGGCGGTGGAGAGAAAACTGGAGGCAAGAAATTTACTCAGGAGGTCTCGCAACAGTCACTGTGAAAATAACGAACCCTCGAATCTCATGCAAAACCCTTCGTTTCCCTTCTCATTAATCCTCCTTCAACTCAGTAAAGTACACAGAGTGGGTATTATTGTCGCCGTCTAACAGAGAAGGAAGCGGAAGCTCAGAGGAATGAATTGATTTGTCCAAAGAATCAAGTTCAAAGGAAAATCAAACTCAGGCTCTCTGTATCCAATCCTGAAGTCTTCCTACTACCCTATGCCTCCAAGGTCCAGGAAAATGCGAACCCAAAAGGAGGAGATCGAGAGGACCAAGGAAGGCTCTTGGGGTGGGTGAAGTATGTTCCGAGGAAAGCGGAATTCATCCCTCGGAAGTTGCCACACTTACCTACCGACCAGGTACACCTGCTCCAGCTGGAGCTGCCATGCCCTGGCTGCTGGCTAGTGAGGCCTGAGCGCAGGCCACCCACCACGTAACTTTGGGCACTTAACCTCCCTGAGGCTTGGTTTCCTCATCTGTAATTTAACATACCTGCCCACAAGGGGCTTGTAAGGAATGAATGAGATCATTAGAGTCCAAAGAGCAATCTCTCAGGCAGTTCCTCAAGTCTGAATTAAGCCAATCTCTTGCTCCATGTGCTGACCCACAGACCTCCTTGTCCCCCGCGATGAACCGGGAGACCACCACCCTCCCCACTACAACCACTCGCAACCTCCTGCTGCCTCTGCCTTCTTCAGACCTCCTCTCCTCCCTAGGATACCTGCAGCACATACAGCCTGCTCTGTGTGACCCCAAAGAGCCGAGCACTCAGAAGGTGTTTCTCTAGTCTGGCAGAGGGCCTCCTAAAAACTGTGCTGATCCCCACGAATGCCTAATGACCCTGGGAATCACTTAGCAAGAGGAAAAGCCAGACCTTTGCCCTGGCTCTGTTCACAGGTGATGGGGTTAATCGGGAATTCTCTTTTCCTTGCTCAGGGCTGTCGGTGGGGGTCTAGCTCCCCGATGACCTGGGGACACATTAGTCAGTGATAAGTGGGGCTTTCCAGCCCCTTTTATCCTGTTTACAATACATTGGCTCTCCTTGGACAAAACCCTGCTTCCCCCACCTTCCTCCTGGCTGTTATGTGCTACATGAGACAATTTGCTGATGGACTGTCCATGGAGGGCAGCTTCCTTGGACCCCCCTCCCCACCTCCCACAGCACCCGGGGCAACATCCCCTCCACCTGGTGGGTCCTGGAAGGAGCCACAGATGCTTGTTTTTCTTAGCTCATTGCAGCCTCTGAATTCAGAAATGTCATCCTTTCTGTCTGCTCAGCTTTAATCGAAGGGGTTGGGGAGCAAACCCAGAGGCGGTGAGATTATGTTTCTCTGGCTTTGGAGAATGACTAGGGTTTTGTTGCTGTCCAAAGCAGAAGCCATCAGAGGTGTCTTAACTTCTCTACGGCAAGGCCCTCTTTGGGTTGAATGGCAGGATGAACCAACAGCTCCCCGGGGGGCGGTGTGTGGTTGCAGCCTGGACCTAGCTCCCCTATCCCACGGTCAGCTTGGGCAAGCAAGTTTGTTTCTCTGAGGCTCAGGATGTTTGTCTAGAAAACCGGGGTGGCAGTGCTGGTCCTGCCCCCTAACCAGGTAGTTACAAGCACAGAATGAGAACCTGTTGAGAAAGTACTTGGGGAGGAGGCATTTTGTTTAACACTGTGCACTGGTTGCAAGTGATGAGGCTTTCAGCAAGAATGGCCCCTCTGGGGGCGCCTGGGTGGCTCAGTCAGTGAAGCATCTGCCCTCAGCTCAGGTCATGATCTCAGGGTCCTGGGATCGAGCCCCGCCTCGGGCTCCCTGCTCAGCGGGGAGTCTGCTTCTCCTTCTTCTTCTACTGTTTCCCCCACTTTTCTCTCTAGCCCTCTCTCTGTGTGTCAAATAAATAAATAAAATCTTTTAAAAAATGGCTCCTGTGATGCAGCTGTTTCTAATCGCCCAAAAGTCGACCCTCAAATAATTCTGGGCTTCCGAAATGGTAGGCAGGTGGAATACTTCGTAGAACGAGTTGATTAAAACAGAGTCCACTGCAAGGCAACAGATACTCAGCAAGCACATACCTTATACCAGTCACTGAGCTGGATGCTGGGGAGGCGCAGCCGAGAAAGCCCCATCTCCCACCCTCGGCTGGTGGACACAGAACTGGGACGCCCGTGACAAGTGCTAAATAGGAGCACCAGGTGCCGGAGCAGCACGGGGGAGGAGTTCCCCTCCAGCCTGGGTGTCAGGGGTGCTCCCCAAGGGAGGTGAAACCAGAGCTGAGACCTGAATGAGTGGGAGTTAATCGGGCCTGAGGCAGAGGGAAGGATGCTTGAAGCACAGGGAATAGTGCATGCAAAGGTAAGAGGACACCAAAGCCCTTGTGAGAACAGCTGCAATCACGTTAGTGAGGATGGGGCGGGGGGGAATGGCCAGGGATGTGGTCAGTAAGGAAGGCTCTGTCTGCCAAGATAAGAATTTTTTACCGGGTTCTGTAGGCACCAGGGAGCTATCAAAAATCCCAATGTAACTATGACAGCAAATCTCTGTGTTAGAAGATCACCTGGGCATCATTCAAGAAGATGATTGAAAAGGGGAGGGAGTGGTTGAGGAATGATGGGGCCTCTTGATGGGCTCGCATAGTCCGGTAGGGGAAGTGGGCTGGTGTAGTGGTGTGTGGCAGAGGTGGGATGGACAGTAGGGGCAACGGGGCTCAGAAGGAAACAGGACTAGGAGACGCACCGGGAGGCGGGGCAGAGACCAGGGCTGGGCAGTGTAGGGAGCACTGACAGTTGAGGAGAAGGGACCGAATGAGGCAGCCAGAGACACACAACAGAATAATTTGGTTTCAGGGACAAGAATTAAGTTCCATCAAATTGGACAAGTCAAAAATACTCCTCAGAGGTTTCAAGTTTATCACACCACAAAGGGAACACACAGGCTGATCCCGGGTTGGTGTGCCAAACCCTGGAACCATAGAACGGTGTGGCACCTCTTGAAGCTTAAATAAAAAGAGAGAGCATGAAGGCATCATATTGATTTTCCTGAAATGTTACTTGACTCCATTAGCCAAGGCTCAAAGCCCTGCAGACGTTTCCCATGCATCTTTCCTGTCAGCATCCCAGCTTCATCTTTCTCTACTGCAGCGACCCTCTGCTCTGGCCCAGAGGAACCACACAGACTGCCCGGGACTCCCTCCATCTTGCCAAATTTACCTCCCGGCTTGCCAGGAATGCCCTGCGCCTGCCTCTCCATACACCTTAATCTTTCCTGTTACTTCAAGGTCCAGCTGAAATCTCATCCCTTCTGGAAAGCCTTCTTTCATCATCCACATTCAAAGGAATCTCTTCCTTCCCTGCATTCTGACAGAACCTAATTGTCTTTATGGCATTGTTACCTTTTCATAAGTCCTGTACCCTGTCTCTCCGTCTAGATGACAAACTTTTTGAGGTCAGGTATTTATTGCTGTATAACAAACTATCCCCAAATTCAGTGGCTTAAAATGTCATCCAGTTTGCTGTTATCTCTTGATTTCCTGGGACAGGAATTCAGGCATAGCCTGAGTGGGATGATCCTTCAGTTCCATTCTTCTTCCTGTTGAGGTCACTGGGTAGGATTCAGCTGGTGGATAGACTAGTATAGAGGGTACGAGATGGCTTCTCCTACATGTCTGGTGCCTTGGCTGGGAGATCTGGCTCAGCTGAGCATGTTGGGTGGAGCACCTACACATACAGGCTTTCCAGAATGATGGTGTCAGGGTAGTTGAACTTCTTCCAAGGTGACTCAGGTTTACCAGCATGAGTGCTCCCGAAAGCTGGGTGGAAACTGCAAGACTTCTTATGACCTGGCCTTGGGAAACCCAGCATTTCTCTTCTGCCACATTATATTGGTTACACAAGTCACTAAGTCCAGCTCAGATTGAAAAGGAAATGGAATTAGACTCCATCTTTTAATGGGAGCAAAGAATATGAAACCACCTTTATTCTGCAACATGATATAGTCCTAAGATCTGGGCAAGTGAAGTCCCTGGCCCAGGTCCCAGGCCTGTGGGACCCCCTTTGGTGTGCTATTTCTGAATTTTTCTAAGTCCCTCTTCAGTGGCTGGGATCATTTTCCTCTGTTTCTCCACTTCGGGATACTGTCCAACCTTCCACCCCATACATGGTATCCATTGACCAAGAGCCCTGAAGAGCTCCAGAGCCCATGCCTGTGGGTTGTCCAGGGCAATCTGACAAGAAAATTGCTTCTGTCTACCAGCACAGTATTTCTTTTGTGGCATTGCACGAGCTCACCCCACCTGAATGGTACTGACTTGCTGATTTGGGGTGATTCCCATTCATATTGGATACAGGATGAGTTCAGGACTCTGGGCTACTGACAGTCCACCATTGACCCTTGGAGCTGAGCCACCTGTTTGGGTCCATGTCATGGCTCTTGCCAGCCTGTGTTCTGACCACAAGGCTGACTCCAGGCTACAACACACCAGAAGAGTGGGGCTGGCAGCATTTTTTGCTCCATGTGGGGCTCCCCACCTTCCCTGGTGAGAGTGATTACCCCACGCCCACCAAAGGCTTCACACCACACGTCAGGCAGTCCACCAGAGGTGGCCATGTCTGTCTTCTCTGCTCGAAACCATTACTCTGCCGACTGGCTTTTACAATCAATGTCTTCTCTTTCCTTTGATCACTCTATTGATGTCATGAGCCACTGAGTCAGTCTTAAGTAGGGCTGGGGGAAGGCCATGTATTCCTTGCATGAATGGGACTTCTCTTCTTTTTTCATCCATGCACCTCCAGGCTAGCTACCCTTTCTCCTCTGCCACCTGGTTTCAGTGTGTGTAAGGCAGGGGTGCAATCAACACTGAAAGAGATCATATTCTAGGAATGCAGGAATTAAGGCCTAAAGAATTGAAGAAAAGACATAGTTGGAAGATATATATATATATAATATATAATAGCTTATATATGTTATATATTAGATTATTATAGATTTTTACTAAAAAATTCTGAACAGTGAATTATTATTCATCTTTTCCTGCATACCCTGGGGAAAATTTGCCATTAGTGTCATCATCAGTGAAGCATAGTAACAAACTTTGGGTCATGAGTATTCATGTCAGTGTGAAGGTTGATGCAGCATCATGAGTAATAATGTAACTAGCTTTAAAGAAATAAATCAAGACTCAGTTCAGGTATCATCTTCTCTTTGAAGCCCTCTTGAATCCCGAAACTAGGCTGTGTCACTTCTCTGTCGTCACGTAGTTCCTAATCACCTCTATTCCACACTCACCACATGATATTCTAAATATCTCTGTGGATGTTTCCCTTCTGTGTAAATGTGTATATTAAAGAAGGAAAAATAAGACAAAATCAAAGAAAGAGACAAACCATAAGAGACTCTTAACTGTAGGAAATAAACTGAGGGTTGCTGGAGGGGAGGTGGGTGAGGGATGGGGTAACTGGGTGATGGGCATTAAAAAGAGCATTTGATGTAATGAGTACTCGGTGTTATATGCAACTGATGAATCACTAAACTCTACCTCTGAAACTAATAATACACTATATGTTATTTAATTGATTTTAAATAAAAAATAAAGAACTTCTATGGCAAGCTGATGGATGTTTTACCCCTCTTTGTGCCCCAATCCTTGCATTGTGCCTGATACATAGTATGAGTTTAATGAATATATGTATGAAGATTCATGGAAAAAGACCACTGGACTAAGTGAGGTAGACTCTGGTGAGCTAGAAAACAGTTCTAGGAGAACAGAGGAGAGGTTGGAAGGCAAGCCACCCACAGAGATGTTGCCAGTGTAGATCAATTGTCCAGATGGCTTAGTCATGAAAGAAAAAGAAATGAGATAGAAGTTAAAAGTGCAGCAAGATGGAGGGATGGAGTTTTCCTCTCTTTAGAGAAAGCCCTATGCCCATATAAAGACCTAAGAGCCTGAGAAGCAGAGGGGAGGTCCTCTGGACTTCAATATCCTTATCTGCCTTACCCACCTCACTGGGAGGCTGTGAGGTCCAAAGAAGAACAAAATATAGGTATAAAAATTCTTTGAGAAAATTTAAAATTTCTATTCAACCTCTAAAAGCTTCTAACTACCTATAGAATTTTAAAAAAATCTGTAAATAAAAATCTACACGTACATTTAAGATCCCCCATGATCTGGCTCCAACTTTCCTTCTAACACTACTATTGCCCCAAGCTCCCTAAACCCAGCCACGGGAGGTCTAATGTTCTTTCTCACGATTTTCCTCTTCTCAAGCTATATCCTCAGCTTCAATTGTCCTTCCCTTCATCTCTATTAAGCCAAGAAAATAAACATTTACAGGGGTGCCTGGGTGGCTCAGTCAGTTAAGCAACCGACTCTTGGTTTCTGCTAACGTCATGATCTCACCGTGGTGGGATAGAGCCCAGCGTTGGGCTCTGCTGGGTGGGGGGTCCGCCTGAGATTCTCTCTCTCCCTCTCCCTCTGCCCCTCCTCCCCTGGGGTGAGCTGGTGTGTGCTCTCTCTAAAATAAATAAATCTTTAGGAAAAAAAAAACACATTTACAAAGTGGTTAGCATGTGCAAGACACTGTTAAAACTCTATTGATTCTTAAAAACAAAAACAAGAAACTGTTGATTCTTGAAGGTCCCATTCATAGGCTAATTAGTCCATGAACCCTTTGCGCTTTTCTTCAGAAAAATGGTATTTTGTACCATTTATAGCACTTACTCTACCTGATCATGTAGCTTGAGGGCATAATTAGCCCTCTCAACAGACTATGAGAGATGAGACGTTTGAGGGCTAACTTACTTGTATTCCTCCCCCCAGGATCTGTGCCTAGTAATAGTAGGTGCTCATGAATAAATAAATTATTAGAATAAATGGAAAAATGTTAGGGAAAGAATGTACATGGGTGGACAGTCTCTTGGGACACAAAACTGGGTGGGCTCCAGGATACAGGAAAATAAAAGCATCAACTTGTCAAAGGAAGAGGAACATCTCCTCCCTTGGGAGGAACTGCAGATAAGCCTGGGAGGGTGGACACGGGTTAGGTCTATGAGGAGACCGAAGCGTCCAAATCCTCCAAGTCCCAACTCAAATGCCACCTCCTACGTTAAGTTTTTCCTGAATCTCCGACGGGGCCGACCCCAGCTCGGCTCAGTCTCTTTGGACTTTCTCCCTTGTAGATGTTTATTTGTACATTTATCTTACTTCCTTTCCTAGACCGCGACCTCTTCTGAGGGCAAGAGGAACCCGGTTTCTCCCACAGCACACATGACACGTGGTAACCACTCATTCATTGTGGGTTTATTGGAAGGATAAATGGGGGGGGGGGCAGTAAACGGACAGATCTGACACAGAAGCTTGGGTCAGAAACGCCAGGGAAGAGCGAAATCTCCAGACCCACAGTTAGGCAGTTTACAGAGAAGCCCGCCCCAGCGAAGGGCAGGTATCGGCTCTGAGGACCTCACGTCAGTCCTCTCCGACTGCCCTTGCCAAACGCCTGACTCGATGCTGAAGATCGCCCCCTGCCAAAACCTATGCTTCCTCGCCCCCAACCTGCGGTAGCGCCTCTGACTACACTTAGCCTTCTCGTCCGGGCCTCTTCTCCCGTTGCCCTCCTCCTCTCTCGCCACGACCACTAGCAGGGCGCGCGTGGGGACAGCCCTGGTCGGCAGGAGGGGGCGGGTCCCCCGACCGGAAGCCGGAAGCCAGAAGCCGGAAGCGGGGCTGTGAGGACGTGTTCCGAGGAAGCCAGGGCCGGACCCGGCGGGGCCGGCGACATGGAGCCGCTTTACCAGCAAACGCACAAGTGAGGGCCGCGTCGGGGCACGGGCGGGGGCGCAGCCAGGCTAGGCGAGGCCAGATCCCCTGGCTGGGGCCTCGGGGCGTCCGCCAGTGTGGAGGCCGAGTCCTTCCGCCGGGGCGCTGCCAGGGGCAGCTCGGAAGCGCTCAATCTCTGGCGGGATGCCCAAGTCAGCGGCGGATGGAGGGTCCGGCCTGATGCGTGGGGACGTTGGGCCGGACGGCTCCTGGGATCTTCGAGGCCGTGACTACCTGCTAGGTAGACTAGGCGAAGGGAAAGTCACACCTACAGATTATAATACTTTGTCCAGCACCTGCCAACTTGATGTTCTGGGTTGGTAGAGCTGGTGGGGAGTCAAGGCCCCTACACATAGTTTACTATTTACTTGGAACAGTCAAGGGACGTCCGAAGAAAGATCTAAGGTGTGACAGGATGGGATGGAGGGTAAATGAGGAATCTTCTTTAACAATTTGTAAAGATCCATCATTGGACTAAGGTCGTCAGAAAAAGCTTCATTGTAGCTCACAGTTCCTAAATGATGTCAGCCCCTACTCTTATTGACACTGATCTTGTTGCTGCTACACTTTTCCCCCTTTTATTCTGATATGGTTTATACTAGAAACCATAATGATGGAGTGTTTGGTTTGGGTGAGTGAAGATATAGAGCCTACTTTGTAACGGTATTAAAATGACAGAATTTGCTCTCACCCTGGGATCCTCAGTCTCATAAAAATTATAGGAAGGGGCTTTAAAAATTCGACCTATGAGTCAGTTGGAAAAGGAATGACAGTTCTCATGTTGCTAAGAAAGGGCAGGTCTTTTACAGTGTCTTTCCCCACAAGTACTGAACCTGGGAGTTCTGATTCTAGACTTCTTCACCTTGTTTTTCTGTTCTATAAAATGTTAGTCTGGGGCTAGTCAAACTTCCAAGCTCCTTTCAGCTTCGTAATTCTGGTAATTGAGTGTCTTAAAGAAGAAACACACAATTCTGTAAGCATCACCAATTAACTTTTGCAATTGCCAAAATTAATGATTGTAGCTGAATTGACACAGCAGTAACTGAGCATATGAATTGCACTGGAACTTTGAACCCAATTTGTGGTTATCTCTTGCCGTGTCCCTGAAAGTACATTGAGATTAAAGTTATGTATCTTGAAAACTCCTGAACTGCCTGAGCAACGAGTGAAAAAAAAAAGATGAAAATCAGAATAAACATCTTACACTTAAATAATACTGCATTCGGATGAAATTTATAGAGGGGTAAGTTGCCAGGCTTCTATTTTTGGTATTCCAGTGGTTGTAAAGGTGCCCATACTTGTCCCGTATATTGTCCAGCCTCATTCACCTTATTATCCCTAGAGATTCTGATTCATTAAGTCTGGAGCACAAGAAGCTCTATTTTTAAAAAGCTCCCCAAGTGTTTTTAATGAGCAGCTGGGTGTAAAAACTATTACTTTATCTCAAGACCAGTTTTTCCTGTTTTTGATTTTGCCTTCTGGTGGGAGGCTAATTGTAGTAGAGGCAAAGTCAGGGAGATGAGAATGACCAGGTGGTTCCCGCTACTTCTAACTAAAAACAACCGCAAAAGTGTGTGTGATGCTATGTAGGTTACATAGCAGTTTCATACTGCATTTGGATCTCTGAGCCTTTAAATAATGGTGATTATTAGTACCCTATTTCACCTAAGACTGAGGTGCCAAGGAGTTAAATGACTTGTTCATGGTCCCTCAACCACTACATAGTGGAACCAGAACTTGTAACCAGTATCTTTTAACTCCAAAACATTCCTGCTCACAGTGGTCAGAGGCAGCGTGGATACAAAGTGGTGTTTATGAAGGGGGATGACGGTAGTTCCATAGACTTTTATACAAAAAGCAATTTCATTCTAAAATTCTTCCTAGATCTTCTACATCTTCCACAGACTTTTTTTTTTTTTTAAGTCAGCAACAGTGACTTGCTATCAGATCTCTCTGCTTATTTATGTTATTACCCAAGCCCACCATGACTCCCATGCTGGACAAGGCTAGGACTTCTGGTTTCTAGTGTCCACACCCCCAAGTCATACCTTTGTATCACCTGTTCCTTGTTGGCTTCAAGTGTGTTGTCTGAATTCCCAGTTCAGTTTAAAACAGATTTCCCACTTGGCATATAGTAGTTCCCACCGTGCCATTCATACTTGCTTTGTTATTTTGCATTTACTTCCTCTCAGACATGAAATGTAGACATTGGAATCATTTTCTTGACTCTATCTCTCCTAGTTCATTCTAAGCATAGATGGGAAAAGTCAGTAATGTTTCCCTACAACTAAAGTTTATCCATTTTAGCTTGGAAAATAGTAAAAGCCACCTGAAGGGTGTTTATAGGTCGAGTGTTGCCATCATCTCTCCCTCTGTCCTCATAGAATTTAAGATCTGAAAGTGGGGGTGGTGGTGCCTGGGTGGCTCAGTTGGTTAGGCATCTGACTCTTGGTTGCGGCTCAGGTCATGGTCTCAGCATTGTGAGATTGAGCCTGGTGTTGGGCTCTGCCCTGGGCATGGAGCCTGCTTGGAGTTCCCCCTCTCTCTCTGCTGTACACCTCCCCCCCACTTGCGCACATTCTCGTGCACACGCGCGCGCGCTCTCTCTCTCTCAAGAAAATAAAAAAAAAGGGACTGGCAAGATCTTCCATTCCAACACACTTTGGTCAGGAAGACACTTTACAAAACCCAAGACAGTTCATGTACCCTGTGTTTAAGCATGCAGGAGCTCTTGTTTTTCTTCCTTTTCTTGAAGAGAGAGAGTCCATAATTATTCTCAGGGTTCTTTTCGTGGGGGAGGGGCACACTGCGCTGAAATCCGTCATCTTGAAATTTGCATCTTTTGGTTCTGGATCTCCCTTAAGGAGCAGCGGTGGAGGACAAACCCGTTCCTCTTCATATGTGTTAACTCTAGATACTTGAAGAGCACCAGCTGCCCCATTTAATTTAGGGTTTTTTCCCTTTTCTTTCCTCAGAGGCTTACTATCACTAGCTCTTTCAACCATTCCTCTTTGTGACTTGAGTTCTAGACTTTCCCAGTCATCTTGTTCATCCATCTTCCATTAGGGGAAGCCTTTAATAGACAGTGTCCTTTAACAGATGGCTTCCAGAATGAAGTGCCAGTTGATATTGTACATTTGACTTTTTTTTAAAAGTCTTAAGTCAAAAGGCTTTTCATCCCTGACAAATTTCATCTTACTACTTTAGCCTAAATGAAAAATGTTCATACTTGTTTTGTGGTACAATATCCTACCCATTCATTATAGTACAGAATCATATGCAAATTTCATAAGTGTAAGTTGTTTTTTTTTTTTTTTTTTTTTAATATTGAACAAAACATAGAGCCAAAGGTAGTCCTGTGGTAGAATGCTGGGAATCTTCCTGGCATCCCTTGGGTACCGTCATGTAGCCCACCGTGAAGCCCTCATCCTTAAAGTTTAAAATACCTATCAATCCAATGGGAGAAATGTGATATCTCATTATTTTTAATTTGCATTCTCCTGATGACTAGTCAGGTGGAGTGTCTCTTTATGTACCTATTGGCCTTTTGGGTTTTCTTTTCTTTTTTTTTTTTTTTTTTGATTTATTTATTCATGAGAGACAGAGACAGAGAGACAGAGAGAGAGAGAGAGGCAGAGGGAGAAGCAGGCTCCCAAGGAGCAGGGAGCCTGATGTGGGACTCGATCATGACCTGAGCCGAAGGCAGACGCTTAACCATCTGAGGCACCCAGGCGCCCTGGGTTTTCTTTTCTGTCAGTTGCCCTTCGCCCATTTTACAGAAGTGCTTTGTTTGACTTTTTCTGTTGACTTGTAGCATTTTTCTTAAATATTCTAGACATTAGCCCTTTCTCATCTGCTCGAGGTATTTTCCAGTCTCTGCCTATCTTTTTATTTATTTATTTATTTATTTATTTATTTATTTATTTATTTATTT